>NC_063201.1:24163943-24331443 GCF_017589495.1 Alosa alosa
GAGCATTTTGTTTACCAAATGACATGGAAAACATAATTCATTTCATCCACATATTCTTATGCACCATGCACAACAACGCTACCAAGTTAGCTTAAAACCGTGAGAATCAAGCAAGCCTCACGCTGCTGGAAAAATTTCTTGGGGAAACACTGAGAACTATGACAAAAGTATGACCTCAAACTGACATAGTCTACCTTGTGCACAGAGAAAGCAAAAGCCAGATGTGTTTTTTATTCATACCATCAGTGTGTAGTTGGCACATTGTGTGCTTACTATTGTGATGTCTTGTGTTTACTGTTTGATACGAAAACACCATTTTTACGAAGGTGTGAAGTTAAGCAAGGTGTGTTAGCTTTTGCAAGAGAACTACAACATTTTGCTGATTGGGTGAAAGGTTTTCGTGTGTAGAGTTTTGCAAAAAAAGCCATAGTTACAAAAAATGTGCTTAAGCAATCAGAAAAAACTGTAAGAGCACAGCCCTAGTGGTGTGTGTTGGCCCTAGTGGTGTGTGTTGATTAAATGCTCAGTCATAGTGGTGTGTGTTGGCCCTAGTGGTGTGTGTTGATTAAGTGCTCAGCCATAGAGGTGTGTGTTGGCCCTAGTGGTGTGTGTGGATTAAGTGTGCAGCCCTAGTGGTGTGTGTTGATTAAGTGCGCAGCCCTAGTGGTGTGTGTTGATTAAGTGCACAGCCCTAGTGGTGTGTGTTGATTAAGTGCACAGCCCTAGTGGTGTGTGTTGGCCCTAGTGGTGTGTGTTGGTTGCTGGTCTGAAATGTTTAGTTCTGTGGGGCTCTTGTTCTGTTCCGTGGCGGTGTGGGGTCAGTAGTGTTCTGGTTCTATTGGGTTTTGTGGCGGTGTGTTGTATTCTGGTTCTGTTCGGTTCTGTGGGAGTGTGGGGTCAGTACCTCTCAGAACAAATGTGATCCTCTCCACCCAGTCCTCAGCCTCCTTCTGAGTCCCTGCACAGAACTATATGAGAGAGAGAGAGAGAGAGAGAGAGAGAGAGAGAGAGAGGGTAAGAGATAAAGGGAGAATGAGAGATAGACAGAGAGACAGAGAGAAAGAGAGAGGGAGAGGGGGAGAGAGAGAGAGAGAGAGAGAGAGAGATGAAGGGTATCCAGAACGAGACAAATCAGAAAGGAAAACATTTTGAAATATACTTAGACATCACACACATACATCTAGACACACACACACACACACCTGATAGACTCTCTTGTCTGGGGCAGAGATCTCGAAGCAGCAGTCCTTCTTAGAGTCTTTGCGGAGTGTGTTGTTGAGTTTGACACTGTAGCCCTCGATGTTGAAGTCTCCCTTCTGTTGTTTATCTGTCAGGAGAGGTCAACACACACACACACACACACACACATACGGGCAGGGGCACGCGCGCACACACACACACACACACAAACACACACTTGTACATTCAATATGAATCCTACTGGTAGTAGTGGTGTGTAAACAGGTCTTGCTGAATGCAACACTCATTATCATACAAATATCAGGTGAGTGTTCAATGCACCTTTCTGGCTTCTGTATAGTTATGTGGGTGTGGCTTCTGTATAGGTGTGGCTTCTGTATAGTTATGCTCTTCCCCCTCCACCCTCAGCTACATAACATCATGGACTTTGGACCCACAATGGCTACCTTGCACTACTCCACTTGCACTACTCCACTTGTACACTTGCACACTTTGCAACTTGTTGTTGTTGTCCTGTTGTCCTGAAAACACAACACTTCTGCTGCTCTTACATAACTTGCACCTATGCCACTTGCTTACTTAGGTCAAACAGAACTACCTCAGCCATTTATTGGCCTGACTTTGCACTATTATATTGACTGTCTATGCACAATTGCACAATTTCAACCCAATTTTGCTGCTCTTATTTCTTCATTGTATGTGCCTTCTTATTTACTTTTTATTGTTTACTTGAATGTTTGTCTGTGGACTTAATTGGTGAAATATGTCTTGTCTTCACCGTGGGATAGTGAGGAACGTAATTTCGATCTCTTTGTATGTCTTGGCATGTGAAGAAATTGACTTTGGGTGTGGCTTCTATAGTTATGTGGGTGTGGCTTCTGTATAGTTATGAGGGTGTGGCTCCTGTATAGTTATGTGGGTGTGGCTTCTGTATAGTTATGAGGGTGTGGCTCCTGTATAGTTATGAGGGTGTGGATTCTGTATAGTTATGTGGGTGTGGTTGAGGTATAAGCCAACTAAGCAGCTGCTTGGGGCCTCTTGGCCACCAGGGGGCCCCAATCGTGCATTTTTTTTTATTATTATTTAACCCGCTAATTAGCAGTGGTGGAGGAAGTACTGAATCTCTTAAGTAAAAGTACCAATACACAGAGAAATATTTACTTTAGTAAAAGTAAAAGTACCACAATGACAACCCTACTTAAGTAAAAGTAAAAAGTACCTGCTTTTAAATGTACTTTAAGTATTAAAAGTAAAAGTATTTGCATAATGATTTATTCTCTTAATATCTATATTCTAAAAGAAAGATTAGTATGGGCTGTGGCATTTTAATTAAGCTAGTTTTAGGTTATACTCGACTAGATTTAAGCTAATGCAATTGTGCTTACCATCTGTGGCCCAGTTTACATTCTGACCTAAAATTCTAGAGACTGTAATTCTGGTTATCTACTAGGGTGATCTGCTGAGTAAAATATCATTCAGCAAAACACGAGAGCCTGAAGTTTAACGGGTAGACAAAGGGAAACGTCGGATGGATCGTAATGCCAATTCTGCTGATTGAACAGAAAAGTTGCTGAGAAAGGTGTTATGATTAGGTTCAGTTTCACTTAGCAGACGACATAGACATTGAATGAGCGCTCATTTCTACCCCCAATTGTAGGCCATGCCTCTTTGTTTGATCACACACAATTAAGAAATATTTCCTAATCTGGAAAAATGCTACGTTTTTTTTTAGCCAGCGGTTCTATAATAGTCTACCATTCATTTTGTGCATAAATGATCAGGCGTGTGACAGAAGCATGGACATAGCCTGTAACTCAGCGGATAGCAATCTCATCGCAGAGGAGGCCCTAACGCTTCAGATAACAGACAGAGAAAGGCACAGAACACAGTTGCATGTCCAGTGTAGCCATGGGTCTGGTGAATATAGCCTACCGAATGCAGATGGCTACAAGCTCACGCTTTGCCTGGTCTAGATTAGAAGCTTATGTTTTAAAGATTTAGAAGCTGGGCACGTGGCCCAGAATCTTTGGTAGCAACCCCGCCGCCTGGTAAAACAAACGTGTTTGTCAGAGAGAAAAAAATCTGATCATAAAATGTATCGTAAAAGAACGATGGTGTTGTAGAAATGTAGCGGAGTAAAAGTACAGATAATTGCTGTAAAATGTAACGCAAGTAAAAGTCAAAAGTATGCACTATAAATTCTACTTAAGTAAAAGTACAAATCGTGGAAAATTTACTTAAGTACAGTAACGAAGTATTTGTACTTCGTTACATTCCACCACTGCTAATTAGCCAATAAATTTGTGTACTGGCATGTGAATTTGGTCAACTTACCAGCCACTGTCTGGGTAAATAAATAGAGCTAGCATAGCCTACCACAAATATACAGTCAGATCTTGTCAAATTTTCAGTTCTGTGTGTGTGTGTGTGTGTGTGTGTGTGTGTGTGTGTGTGTGTGTGTGTGTGTGTGTGTGCGTGTTGTTGAACGCACCAGTTCTGTGTGTGTCTGTGTGTTGTTGAACGCACCTTTGTCACTGCCGTAGTAATAGAAGGTGAGACTGCTTAGAGCACACCAGCGCTTCTGCCACTCTGCTCCGAAGAAACTGTGATCTGCACATCACACACACACACACACACACACACAGTGTTAAAAACGTTGAGTGTTGAAAGTTGAGGACTATGTGTGTGTGTGTGTCTCTGGGGGGAGTGTAGTTAGTTCTGTGTGTGTGTGTGTGTGTGTGTGTGTGTGTGTGTGTGTGTGTGTGTGTGTGTGTGTTGTGTGTGTTCAGATTCACCTTTGCATGTAGGTGTGTGTGTGTGTGTGTGTTCAGATTCACCTTTGCGGTGTTTCTCCAGGTAACCTGCCATGCATGTAGGTGTGTGTGTGTGTGTGTGTGTTTAGATGCACCTTTGCGGTGTTTCTCCAGGTAACCTGCCATGCATGTAGGTGTGTGTGTGTGTGTGTGTGTTCAGATGCACCTTTGCGGCGTTTCTCCAGGTAACCTGCCATGCATGTAGGTGTGTGTGTGTGTGTGTGTGTGTGTGTGTGTGTGTGTGTGTGTGTGTGTGTGTGTGTGTGTGTGTGTGTGTTCAGATGCACCTTTGCGGCGTTTCTCCAGGTAACCTGCCATGCATGTAGGTGTGTGTGTGTGTGTGTGTGTGTGTGTGTTCAGATGCACCTTTGCGGCGTTTCTCCAGATAACCTGCCTTGAAGACGGACGTGAGCTCCTGTGCAGCTGTAGGTGGAGCATGCTGGCCACCTGGAGATGACCAATCACAAGCCATCACACACACACACACACACACACACACACGCGCGTAAGATCACTTTGGCAGCCACTTCACTCCAAACGTACATATTTATTTAAAATATTTAACAATAAACATTCTTTTAATTATTCAATGTGTATGTACTTACCCGTCTTTCAACTACAGAATCACTTATGTTTTTATTGATGTATAAAACACACTGGATACAGAGTGTATGAGATGTGATCTTGTCTTGCCTCAAATAAAACCCAATAAACAAACATTTACAATGATTGTGGGAGTAGTGTAGAGAGGCACAGGTGAAAGTGTGTGTGTGTGTGTTTGTGTGTGTGTGCGTATGTGTGTGTGTATGCATGTGTACGTGCGTGCGTCGTACAGAGCAGTACTGAGGTGAGGGTTAGGCAATATTTAGATAAGTTTCATCTGTGTAGCCACTGACATATCAGGCCTATAATACACACAGGAAACACATCACAAACATACAGCATACCAACACACACACACACACACACACACAGAGAGAACACAGAAACCCCCATCACAAACATGCGTATCAATAAACACACACGCAATGCAGACTCTTCAATGCACACTCTTCACTTCCGCACACGTTCTCCATGCAAACTTACCCACAGACCCACACACACACACACACACACACACAGAAGTGGAACTTGTGCGTAGTTCCCTAAACTGACACATCTTGTATCATGTTCTATTTCTATCACTAACTAGATGTACCGCAGAGCGGTACAAAATATGACCGCCGCCCAGTCCAGCACATTTTTTCCACAAAAAGAAATCACGCTGAAAGGCCTATATGATTCTAACTGTCTCACTAAATTGCATTATCCACACTCAATTCTCACTGGTATCTGCTAGACAACAAGTACCAAAACATGATTAGTTCATAGATTTCACATGTAAAATTAATTTTATACAACCCCACCATGGGCCCCACTTGCCTGTTCATAATTCTGAGAAATTCTTGATTGTTTGTGTTATGTTTATGTTATTTTTAGGCCAGTTATTTCATGGATCCAGAATACTGTGCATCCTGATAAAGTTACCTTGGCCTTTGGAATTAAAATAGCCCCACATCATCACATACCCTTCACCATACCTAGAGATTGGCAAGGGTGTGTTGATGCTCATTCAGCTCAATGCAAATTAAACCAGCTAATAGGCTAACTGAAATAACACCCATGCCAATCTCTAGGTATGGTGAAGGGTATGTGATGATGTGGGGCTATTTTAATTCCAAAGGCCAAAAATAGGATAAAAAAAGGATAAAAACTGCCTTTCTCTATGGGAATTTAACATAGGGGTGCCAATACTTATGACCCCTGTATTTTAAGGAAGAACGTTTATTTATTTATGATACATTATTCATTCACTAAGAAAATTGGTGTCCTTAAAGGTTAGATATTTCCTCATTTTTCACTTAAGGCATTAAGATCAATTTCCAAAAGATGATTTTATATTCCTCTTTTCAGTCAACTTTAGCATGGGTGCCAATACTTTTGGCCAGCACTGTATGTCTACTGTGTGAGTGTCATACGTATGATTACTGTGAATGTATGTGTGTGTGTGTGTGTGTGTGTGTGTATCTGTTTGTGCACATGTGTGCACATGAAATGGGTTAACATGACCCCTGGAGGCAAACATATGGAAAAAAAATGGTCATCCTAGGCCCTACAGTTCTCAAGATATTCACAGAGAACTGTGTCTGCCCTCCTTCGGGGTCCAGTCCAGCGGGGGCTACAGATCAAAACGAAAAATGGCGGTTCCATGCTATTCATGTGGGGTACATGCCCACCAAGTTTAGTGTACCCTGGTCTTTCAGTGTCCCGGAATCCTTGTTGGTGTACGTCACTAAATGTACACATAAATTGTTTTATTGTATGAACGAAAGTACACAAAACTTGGCATGCAATTAGAGGGTGTCATAATGATCCTACACTTTTAATTTCGTGCAGTTTTGACCTTGTCAGCCAGAGATATTGTGATGAAAACACCTACATTTTTTGCTTTTTAATTTTTAACTAGGTGGCGCTATACATGAAATAAGTGGTAATGGGATGGGTTGACATGCCCCTTAAGACCAACATACATAAAAAGGTGGACCTCCTAGGCCCCTACGGTTCTTGAGATATTCACAGAAAACTGTCTCCGGCCACCTACAGGCCAGTTGGTGTATAGTAACATAAATTAATTTATTGTGTGGCCCCCATGAACGGAATTCCACAAAACTTGGCGTGCATACAGAGGGTGTCATAATGATCATACACTTTCAATTTTGTGCAGTTTTGACTATGTTAGGGTCACAGATACCTTCAATTACAACACCTCATTTTACTTTTTTTGTGTTTAACTAGGTGGCGCTATACATGAAATGAGTGGTTATGGAATGGGTAGACATGGCCCCCTTGAGATCAACATACAAAAAAATGGTCCTCCTAAACCCTACGGTTTTCGAGAACAGAAAACTGTGTCTCGCCCTACCCTCCTTTCGGGGTCCAGTCCAGCTGGGGTTACAGATCAAAACAAAAACGATGGTTTCATGCTATCCATGTGGGGTTACATGCCCACCAAGTTTAGATGTACCCGGTCTTTCAGTGTCCCGGAATCATTGGCGGAAATTTGGGCATCTTGAAAAGAAAAAAAAAAAAAAAAAGCTTTCTCTGGCAGTAATAATAAAGTTCAACATCTCAGATGTTCCACTTAGACCCCTGCTAAAGCTGTGTACACTACAGATCTGCTGTGTCATGGTTTAGTTGTCTCGGTTGCCTCTACCCCTTTAGTTTTGCTGAGTCATGTTATAGTGTTGTTCCCCGCTCTACTGAGATGGGGTTCTCCGAAATACTTTACTTTCTTTAACTATTATGCTCTTTAATCTATTTTACTTTCTTTAACTGTTTTTTGTCTTTTATGTACTTTACTTTCTTTAACTATTATGCTCTTTTATGTACTTTACTTTCTTTAACTATTTTTCTCTTTTGCTTTTATTTACTATTATTACTATGTAAAGCACACTGAATTCCCTCTGTGTATGAAACGCACTATATGCCTTTTGCCTCAACGAAAATCTCCATTGAAAGAAGCACACATACACACACACTGTGATTCTATCCTAACACAGTCCTAGAAATGACCCATGCTCCTGTCATACACACAGTTTTGTCAGTGCTCTGTGTGTGTGTGTGTGTGTGTGTGTGTGTGTGTGTGTGTTTGGGTCAGTCTTTGGTCAGTGTTTTTGTTTACATTTTTAAACCACAATAAACCCCATGAGCGCCGTCTCAGGCAACAACTCCACCCTTTCCTCTCTATAGGGAACTACCCCAGTGAGTTACAAACACACACACACACACACACACACACACACACAAGCGTGAACACACACACAAGCGTACACACAGAAAGACCGTTTCACAGGAAGTCTTGTCCATTACTGATGGGTGGGACATTCCAGGATTTTGGTACATTTCCTGTCCCACCACTTAAATCTCAAATGTACATATCCAAAATATCTAAATGACTATTTTTTGTGAATAATGTACTTGTTATACGACAAACTGTAAAATTTGATGGAAAAATAAGCTCCTTAGATATTATTCAAAAGACAGAATACCTTTGGACCACCTCAAAAAATGGCCATTTTCTCTTGTCCCACACATTGGGTGACCAACTCCTTTGCCAGATTTAACAATTAAAATAAGCTCTAAATAAATTACTTCCTCTTGTATATTGTTGATATTCATCTCCTTTACTTATGAAAACAATTTCTTTGATCTACATTGTATTGCATGTTACAGTTTTTATGCTATTAAGTTGTGTCCCACAACATGCGCGCAACCCTGTTACCATAAGGAATTTTACCTGGCAGAGAAAGAGTTAAAAATATTTGTCTATTGGCACAAAGGAAGTTACAACACAAGGACATTTTCTGCCCACATGGGAAGACCAAAGGTAAGTGCTCTAACAATTTTCAGGTTTTTTTTCCAAATATGTTTGTCCAAGTTGCGTGTGTCACTCAGTGAACGCAACTCTGTTTTACGTTTTACTCTATTGTACAACTAATATTGAGTAGAGTCAAAATTTACTTTATATACTTATATATGTTTGTCCTTGATCTTGTATCCATAGCTAAATTTTACAGTTAGCATCTGTTCCTGGGGTAAACCACAACTTAGCCTAGATTTGCAACCCTGTTACTCGCAACCCTGTTACTGTAAGTTGCATACCAACTTAAGCATCTAATGGAAAAAAACTGCTTCGATACCTGAGCTTGACGAATCAAACTTTTTGATAGTCTATTACCTGTAGTTAATAAATATATGACTAAAAATGATCAAATTGAAGATAAATTTTTCAGAAGTGGCCACCCCTGAAATGTACCAAAATCCTAGAATGTCCCAGGTATAGTAGCTGTTTATGTGTGTGTGTGTGTGTGTGTGTGTGTTTGTGTGTGTGTGCGTAGTGAGGAGAATTCCGCTCTAAAACACATTAGCATGTGAAAGTGCAACAGCCTTCTCAGGCTGTGCATGGTGCACAAGAGGCCATAAACCTGCCACTCTCTCTCAAACATACACACACACACACACACACACACACACACACACACATAAACCTGCCAGTCTCTCTCTTTCTCGCTCGCTCACACACACACACCTCCCCCATGTCATGCTCCAGCCCAGCTGCAAAACACCTCTGACTAGTACCTTACTCTGTGTGTGTGTGTGTGTGTGTGTGTGGCGTTGGCTTGATGGATGAAGCTAATTTTCTATGCATTTGGAACAGATCATATTTGTTACAGAGCACACCAAGGAGATGTTATCTGGGGTTGCCATGTCTACAGGTGATGCTCGTGGGTTTGACCTCTGAACTCCCACCTCTCACATCAGCATGGCTCTCAACCTCATCCATTGACTGACCCTTTCTATGGCATTCTAACCACCCATCTGTATTAGCTAGTGTATTCTTCACTCTCATGCACGCACACACACACACACACACACACTCTCTCTCATCCAACCACTCCTGCTCATTGTGTTTGTGCAAATCTGTGTGTGTGTGTGTGTCCCCTGACCATCATACGCTGCCTCCTCATCCCGATCGGCCCTCTCCGACTGCAGTGAGCCTCCATCAGGACTGCTGTCAAACTCATCGCCATCGTCAGAGTCCTCCACGTCACCTAGGAGACCGTGGAAACCACAGCAACACACACACACTTTAATATTACAACTTTCTATTCACATTCCTACCATTCCTCAGAACACACACAGCAGAAAGGTTAGTCATTAGCAAGTGTGTGTGTGTGTGATGAGGGAAACAGATTTCCTCTACCACCTCTGTATACATACAGCACACACAACTCAACAAATTATATTAAACACACACACACACACACACACACACACACACACACACACACACACACACAGTACTCAGTGCTGTCAGCAGTGTTTAGATAAGTTACTGATTAACCCATGAGGAAGAAGGATGAGTTCAAAGTAGACACAGCTGAGCATGTTTACTCCTCCCCTCTCTCTCTCTCAGCTTGCTTCTGAATCCCTCCCTCCCTTTCTCCCCCCCCCCTCTCTCTTGCTCAGCTCACTTCTCAATTCCTCTCTCTCTCTCTCACACACACACACACACTCGATCCCTTCTTTTCTCTCTCTATCAAAAGAGTGATGTACTTGATGCTTGATGCAAAGTTACCCCCAAAAGCTCTCTCTCTCTCTCTCTCTCTCTCTCTCTCTCTCTCTCTCTCTCTCTCTCTCTCTCTCTCTCTCTCTCTCTCTCTCTCTCTCTCTCTCTCTCTCTCTCTCTCTCTCTCTCTCTCTCTCTCTCTCTCTCTCTCTCTCTCTCTCTCTCTCTCTCTCAGGCCCTTTTGCCTCCATGCAGCCTCAATTGGAGCAGTTTTGAGTCTCTGTCTCTCTCTGCCTCATAACCCCAAATTCACACACATATTCTCAAAATGATTAATTAACTTACGTCTGTCCTTAAATTCCGCAGAGTAACTGCAAAAACAAACCAAAAAATGGTTAAATAAACATTCTGCACATAACACAATAACACAAACAATATAATTCACAACAAATTAATGTGGTATAACCGACGCACAATCCAACACATGCACCTAAACCAGATCAAATACTTTATAGTGAGGTAACACACACACACAAACAAACTATCACACACACAAACACACTCTCTTACACACACACACCTGGTTTTTACATCTTTGATGCGTTTAATAAAGAACTCCCTCTTCTCCTTGTTCTTCTTGCTTAGATTCTCTCCTTTCAGTCCGTCTGTCAGGAAGGTCTCCAAGTCTGGACACACACACACACACACACCAGAGCTGGCTTATCAAAGTTAGAGTGGCAGCATTGCTAGATGGCAATACATTAAGAGTAGCCTAGTACTCTCTGTACAGAAGTAGGTTGACACAATGAATGAATGACTTCCTGATGTCATCATTGAGCAGCGTAGTGATGCCAGTGTGGTGGGATGTAATGAAGCAGTGAAAATGCACCACGGCGTCAAGAGAACCATAGATGGACGCCACCACTGGACACCTGAGATAAGATCTAAATAAAACAACCTGCCTTTCAAACAAATACAGAAATCAATAACATGTAAAACTAATACAAATCTCTAGAATCCCTCTAGAATCCATCCACACAATATAAAATCTCTAAAATCCATCTATACAATATCAAATATTTAGAATCCATCCATACGATATCAAATCTCTAGAATCCATCCGCACAATATCAAATCTCTAGAATCCATCCATACGATATCAAATCTCTAGAATCCCTCCACACGATATATAAACTCTAGAATCCCTCCACACGATATGAGGAGTGAGTGAACAGAGCAGGGGAAGCCACCACTGCAGACTATCTGTCTGTTAGAGAAGAAGGGGGCTATAGAGGACACCAGAGATGATGTCTGAATAAAGACAACTGCCTATAATATATTGAAATAACCATATTATAATTACAATAGGCCTATTAGAACTACAATATAGCAGACAGAGCAGAGCAGCCTGCATGATGTCAGTCTGTGAGAGATGCAGAGGCAGAGCAGAGGCAGTGTTGGTGTTTGTAGGAGAAAGCCGACACCAGATAAGAGTCAGTATCTAAACAAAGCCATGATCTGCCTGTTTGACGCTGCTGAAAGCCTGACCCGCGCTGTCCCCGAGCCGACCTCTCCCTTCGTAAACACCTCGCGCTGACCACCAGGCCCGGCCCCAGATACACACACACACCTCTTTCACTGGAGGCCACCGGGTCTACCGGCCACTACATCAACACCAGCTGGACACAAAGCAGTCTTGTCCATTTCTATGAGAGCCACACTTCCTCTTTTTTGTAAATGCACAGTAAGAACTCATCAAGGAAAGCAGACATCTGCCGGACATCACAAGTCTGGCCACCAAAGCAGAATAAAAGTTTAAGACAGATCGGCTGTACCTGCTAGCAGACTCGTTAATTCCTCCGGGATCGCGCGCATTTCGATGGCGAATATTCAGCCCTTGGGGGTTGGGGTCGCTTTTTTAACGCGGAAGTTCAGAGTGGTTAGTGTCGAGAAAGAGATACGGAAGTAATAGTTACAGTTCGCTGCCCTGCCGCAATGACCATTATTCAAATCAAACGCACATGTGTGATTCGTGCAACAAGCCATGGAGCACGGCCGCCGCCAGCCTCACCGTTCAGAAACTTCAGCCACCACCGCGTCATTGGTCGACGAATACCGTGTGCATCGGGGTGAAGCCATGTCTGATTTAAGATGACAAACTTCACAGCTATGGATAGAGGATATTTCTGCTGCTGGTGGCATCGCACTGTGTGTGTGTGTGTGTGTGGCAAAATTAACCATTTCACATTTGTACATAACATCAATTAACAATTTCACATTTGTACATAAAGGCATCTTACTAGTCCTGATACCACACCCCCATTTGTGGGATTTGATTTCGTTTTAATTTCTTAAGAAAATGCTTTCCCTATTAGGTAGAAATGTTCTATGTTACAATTGAGCTTTCCTTCGTCGAATCACATTTTTACGGAGTCCCTGAAGGACCATGGTGGGGAAGTATCTTTTTAGAGGTGGGAATTTATTTTTGGAGCTCCCTCCTCATAGTTTTGCGTTTTGAGGAGTATTTAGAGGGAACGCAAATATATTGGAGGGAATGCATATATTGTGAAGGAACGCACAACTACTGCGAGAGAAGGCAAAAGGGCTCTAAAATACATTCCCACCACCATGGTTGCGTACATTTTCACCAGTTGATGAGACACGGTAGTTCTTCTTTGTAAGAGGACATGGTTACGTAGGGCAGGTGTACAGGGTGATTACTGAGGATGCCAACACTCAGAGTTATACGCTAGACCTCCCAGGCACCGTCCGTATCCCTGCTGAAAGCGCTGTCCGTGCACCGCCGGGAAAGAATCAGAGGCGAAGAGAGATGGAGCTACCGCGTCGATGAAATACTCTGCAGCATGCAACATTATTTCACGGTAAAGGACAGATCTGAACAGATCGCCTACACACCACCTCTAACTAGAATGTGTGGGACCTCCTCCTGGTCCAGGGTCACGGCTAAGTAATGTTCTCATTCATTGAGATGAATGTCCTGTGAGTTGGGAGGAGCTTCAGTCTGGGCTGAGCTGCTGTCGGGAGAAACAGAGGAGCTGTCCAGTAACCAGAAGGAACTCAACTCCTCCTGACCCTGCCAGAGTGTCCTTGAGCAAGACACTGAACCCCAAACTGCTCCCGATGTGCAAGTTGGCACCTTGCACAGTGCCAATACTGTGTGTGTGTGTGTGTGTGTGTGTGTGAGAGAGAGAGAGAGAGAGAGTGTGTGTTAGTGTGTGTGAGACTGGGTAAATGAGAAGCATTACTCTGTAAAGCACTTTCTGTGCTTGGATGAGTAGAAATGCTCTATATAAATGCAGTTATAATGCAGCCTATTATCATTCTGTCCTGTGTGTTTGTGTGTGTGTGCTCGCACACTAGCCTGACGAGCCAGACCCACATTAAAATGTAGGGTCTGGAAACTCACCGTTCGCAGTGCTCAGTCCGAGGGGCGGGATAATCAGTTGTCTTTCAAATTCCCTCTGCATGCAATAGGACAGCGGCAGCGCTATGAGTCCCATGTGTTTCCCACCTGCAGAGCTAGTTGGCTAGTTCAAACGTTTGCCAAATTAATAAAAGCTTAACTCGTGTCACACTGTTCGCTAGCAGCAACATCCATCTTATTTGTTTTCAAGTAGCAGGGAATTCAAGCCAAACCGTTGCAACTCTGCCATCAATCATTATGTTAAGCCCACCTAACGACTCTATACACGATTTCATTGGCCTGATTAAGTTTCGTTTTCTGGAGCTCACAAGCCAACGGAGAGTTGCTAGACTAGCCCTGGCAGCAAATGTAATTTGCTTCCGCTAGGGGCGCGTCTAGATTTCTAGGCTACTCGCACACGTGTGCTGGGAATGATTGGGAGATGGTGGGGCCCATCTGTGCCTGAGTGACACACACATCCTGTCATGTGGGCAGGGCTGTGTGCTAAGGTGTGTGCACACCACACCAACAAACTCCACCATTTTGTTTTAGCATTAGCTTTAGCTTTTTCCTGCCCCGCTCACATGTTTAAAGGTGCTCTAAGGGATGCTGGGCAACGTCACTTCTGTTGACTTTCAAACAAAACAGAGAGCTAGCTCGCTAAATCCTCCCCCTCCCTTCCGTGCTGCTCCCATGCAATTGAAACTCTCTTAAACGTGCATCTCGTCTGTGATTTGCTGGGCTAGGTTTGGATAGTTTTTTGGATACATTTCCGGGGACAGGAAATGGCCTCTCAGGAAGTATCTTCGTAATCAACCATCTTTGATGTTTCTTCATCATTCGCCCTTAATCTTCCATCATCCAGGAAGCCCAGGAGGATGACACATGTATCATACTGACATATAGGAAAGTAGCTCACAGCGCCATCTAGCTGCTGTGTTTGTGTATAGCTGCAGGATGGTGAGCATGCTCAGTGTGTTGTATTTAAATGGTGGGAAGCCTGCATAAACCTAGCCTGGCCATTTGCCATCCCCTTGGTACGCTTCGCTTCTACAAGGGTTTGGGATCTCGGCTATTGACGAACGTTTGCAAGCTGGATGCGTGGACTCTGTAGCCTAGAAATCTAGACGCACCCTAGCGGCGGCAAATTAATTTGCTCAGCCTGTACGTCTAGTATCAAACCATAGGGATTTCTATTGGCTGACGCCGTGGACTTCATCCAATCACAGCGCTCTATTTTGTTAGCGAGTCTTAAGGCGGGCTTAACAGAATAACGACAGTCCTCGCGACGGTGAACAACAAGGAAGGTGGCTATGGCTTAACTTAAGAGCGGTTGTTTGAATCGGCGCTGGCGCCAACTTTGGAGGAGTTGGACTTGTGCTTTTCTTTGAAAGTTGAGCAACACAATGCACTTAAGTCATTTATTTCAAGAAGGATGTATTTGCCGCTTTGCCGATCGGATAATGGATATGGTCGTAAGCGTGGGCCTATTGCATGCCTAGGCAGTTTGAAAGACAATTCTCTGCCCGCCTTTGGATTAAGCGAGGTGAATGGTTCGATTCCAGACTATACATTCCAATGATATAGGATGGCCCGCCAGGCTATGGACTCTGTAGAAGTTTGAAACGATTGGATCTGATTTCACCCAATCGCTAACGTTTGGCTGTGACGTATGTTATGCGCCAGCTCGATCGTGAAGTAAGCTACACTACAACGCTCAGAAATTGCGTGCGCTGTATAGCCTACAACAACCATTCCCCACCAGAGTGAACAAGATGGATGTAAATGACCGATGCCAGCTTTGACATACAAATGTAAGAGTTAGAGGAAGAATAGCAAATAGCAGATTACTATTCAACAGTAAAGGTTGAAGATAACATATTGTAACGCCGATGAGAAGTTAGGAGACGGGGAGGCTGATATATTGTTCCAAAACTCCGGTAGTTTATTTCCTATAGATGTACAGGCTAGTGCACGGGCAACAGGAGGTGTCCACTACAAAACAAAAAACTGATAACTGATAAATCACGATCTCAATCACTCGTCATTCACACTCATCGGCCAACAACACAACGCAACACAACTCACTCGCACGTAATCCACTTCTACTCTGACTAATCTTACTAGACATCTTAGAACCCCTTATTCCAGGGGTTCCCAAACTTTTCCATGACAAGGCCCCCCAAATACCACTAGGTTCTGGTCAAGGACCCCCTTTATGTGTTATTAAACCCATCGACAATACTATGGCTTTGAAAACCACTGCCCTATTCTATTCCCTCCCCTTATCAATCGCTAACCTATCTGAACCCCTAAATATTCCCTCCCGGACACCTCCCCCCAATCAAAACACATCAGAACTAATTGACACATTCTATGACACAGGAGGGAGAGGGAGACACAAACACTCGCGCACACACACACACACACGCCGGGAAAACAGAAGACACAGGGGAACACAGGGGAAAGCCCAACACGGGGGCAAATAGCCTTGGCGCTACAATATCATCACAATTGTCAAAGTTATATGTGATCATTGAAAACACGCCGCTTCATTCATACCGGGTCTGCCGCACATGCTGTAATTTAATATCGAGGCTACTGCGCGATACAAATCAAACGTTTCCCAAATCCCGGGAGTAGGGCCACATCTTTGCCCGAAATAAAATGTGTTAAACACTCCTTTTGTTTGGACTTCAATTCCTGAATGTTTGGAAGCGTAGCCAGCACGGACTGAATTGCTTCATTAACTTATGCCATTGCCAACTCCTGAAGGACTACAATTCAAACACAGCGCAGAATCTCGACGTCGTCTCTCATAACTCCCGCCTCCTGCTCGCTGATTGGCTCAGAGTCGAATTCTCCGTTGCGAGCGAGGCCAATGGCCGGAATCCCAGACGGAGTCGTGGAGGGAGATGAAAATCGAGCGGAAGGCAAGGTTGGAAGGCAAGGCCAGGCTAGCACAAACCTGTGTGTGTTAGTGTGTGTGTGTGTGTGAGAGAGAGAGAGAGAGAGAGGGAGGGATAGAGACAGAGAGATAGAGGAAGGGAGAGAGAGATAGAGAGAGAAAGGGGGAGAGTAAATGAGTGTGTGTGGATAAGAGAGGAAAAAGAGGATGGCACTCAAGAACATTGAAAAACTGAGCTTGTGTCTGTTAGAGGGAGAGCAGATAGCTAACAAACGTTCAGAAAAAGTCCTGTTGGCAAATTTGAGGAAAAGTCAGTAAATGGGCTATTTCACACAATTTGAGGGTGCTGAATTCAAATATTTTGTTTACCAAGCTCAATTTTCAGTTTTAAGCTTGCTAATTAGCATAATTCACATACTTTTTGGTTTTGCCATCAGATATCATAGGAACTGCAAAAAATAAGGCATTAATATACTCTTTATGCATCAGATATGTTGTAGGACAGGACAGGAATTACCCCAATGACCCTCAAGTAGCAAATGAAAATAAGATAAAATGAAAATATAAATTGAAATAATAGCTCAAATTCAGTATGACGTTTAGAAACAAAGTAGATTCCTTGATCATAAATTGATAGAATAGTAGGTGACAGCTCATTTTTCTGTAGAAAGTATTTTGTCACTAACTATTATGAACAGTTGTCGACTGTGCTTGCCTTGTTAAAACATCTCACTGCTGCTCTTTCCTATTATTCAAATTCCAGCCATGCAGAAAAATGGAAGAGTGTGCATGTTTGAGGAGTGCTGAAGAGTGCTATGGAGATTGCATTATTTGCAAAACATGACAAGATATCCTTTATAGTGCAACAAAAAGAAATATTCTCCAGCGTATCATTACTGCATATGATGCTGAAAGGGAAGTGGACCTAGGACAAATCCTCAGCTATGAACTGATTATTGTCCCTGTACTGTAGCTATTGCAGATAGCGATGGTTATTTGTGAAGTGGAAATAAGTCATCCTCACTTAAGTGCTGTCTAGCAATGTGGAATGTCCAGTAGTGATCACTGCAAAAACTGCTCATTCAACACTGGTAATAGATGCTCAAGATCTAGTTATGTCTTTAGGACACCCATCTGACTGCAGCACATTTAAGAAGTATGCAGGGAAGTTTGTAAGAAACTTTTGTATTGTTATTTGGTATTTCTTATGTGGTAGCAAATTATGTTAACTATCAAAGAAATAGACCTAATGTAGGAATGCACACAGATATTGCAACAGATAATGGTGTAGGCCTATCTGATTAAGACCTGAGTGGTTGAAACGTACTGTAGTAATTAAACTACACTTTTTTCCCTTTGCAACTGTCAAAAGAAATCCCATAAACACAGGAAGGCCTAGGGTAGCCTACATCAGATGGCCTAAAGATTAGGCTCTTCTGCATAGCATTAAGTGATTTGCATGCAGTCATTTGAACACTGACCTTGATCTAGCCTACTTTTGCTATTTAAAGGTAATTTATTGCCAAAACACCACAAAATATAAATGAGCTATAACAAACAATTAAGGACTTAATCACACACAAACTACTATTTTACTGACTACAAAAATAATAATTATGTAGGAAGTTTAGAAGTTTAAAACCCAGAATTGACCAAATTTGCACACAAATTTCAACACAAATGACTCAATACACTTGGAGGAGGCCTGCATCCTTTCTTTTCCAGATATTTTAGGATTTGGAGATCGTTTCACTATCGAGTATCAATATATTTATGGCAGGTATTGTATCGAAGTCATAATTTTGGTATCTTGACAACACTATGCCAGAGCCACTCTGTTTTCTAGATGTCGAGGATCGGAGGCTCTACCACCAACAATGGCATATTAGAAGAGCACATTATCAAGCTCTAGTATGGAGGCAAGCACACATACCAAATCCAGTGTTACCAGAATTAAAATGTTTTTTACTTGTCGGTTGTTGCTGACGGTAGATGCAGTTCTGCATTAGGCTTATTCCCGCTATCTAAGTTCATATTATATTCTGAGTTGAAGGTTGTCTGTGCAACTTGTTATTGTGATAAAATGCATTAAACACCACATGACTCACTATGTTAGCAATACAAATATGGTTGTGTTTTGATTAGAATTTTCGAGTTTATTACATGTTAACTGTTATCATGTTCCCATGATATACGTTAATAAACTATGGTATGACTTCTTTAATGCTTAAACATGTATTTAGAGAACACTTTTATTTGGTTTTAGTGATTACTTTTGAAATCAACCGAATTTAGGGAAAAATAGGCAACAAAAAAAAAACTATTTTATGTTAAAATGCTGATTATGCGGCTTAGAACTCAGAATTGAGCTTGGTAAACAAAATATTCAGAATCAGCACCCTCAAATTAGGTAAGAAGGGTGGTTTACCAACTTTTCCTCAAATTTGCCGTCAGAAGTTCTCTTCTGTGAAGCTGCTCTCCCTCTATGTGTGTGTGTGTCGTTTTCCACCCGGCGCAAACTTTAATACCTTATTTTGCACATTTATTTTTTAAACAATGCGCCCAGGGGTGTGGCAATTAACAACTTAGGGAGTGGCTTAGCGCATTGTCTAAAAATCGCTATTGTACACCTGGTCAGAAGTCAATGGCGAGTTGTTTATATGCTATTTGAAGAGCGCATTGTCAACAGCCATATTGGCGGGTGCACGCACCATCCTTCTATCATTCATGAAAGCACACCAGCGCACATCCATGCAACTTGCATGATTACAATGGGAAACATAATTTGAATAAAGATATTACGAAATACTGTACATCTCATGATGAGTAGTTATTCACTATCATTTGCAAATTGGTAATGACGGTTAAAAGTGATTAGAGGAGAGGCGAGAGACACGTATGGAGCACAGCTGAAGACGCACTGTCACGAGATATAAGCAACTCCTCTCCTCTGCAGGATAAATGTTGTTTTATTCAGTCATTTGAGCAATATTAGGGTAAGTGTTGCTTTTTCCAGCTGTTTTCCATGTTTTCGATGGTTACCCATTGTCAGTCAACAGTGAAAGTAACTGCATATAACTGTCTTGTCGTTGACTGACACCATGGTGAAGTTAGTTTCACTTTGCCAATGAGTTCAAATAATAGAGGAGTGCAAATGCGTGAAGGCTGTGCTAGGTTTTAGTAAAGCATGGTTTATACGGTCTCGCAAGCAGCCTCCTTCAAATGCGCCATTGAATCAAAATACCGATGCATTTATTTGACATCGCGCTTTGCGCCGTTAAAGGGAAAGACAGATGTCATTCTCATTGGTTTAAATGATGTTACGCCTCAAACACATGCATGACTGATTAAAAAACCTAGGAACACCTTGTTGCGCCATGCGCTCGATGTTTGATAACGAAAACCCTCCCAATGTGGACTGGAGACATCCTACTAAATTTGAATAAGCTTTTGACGAGTAACGATGCGCTTTTAGCTGTCATGATAGGGCCCTTATACTCACACACACACTCACACACTCACAGCACTCAAACACACACACTCACAGCACTCACACACACACACACCTTTGTCACACATGACATGAGAGTGTGCTGATGAGAGACATATGGAGACGAGTAAAGAGGACACACACACACACACACATAGACACACACCTGAGAGTGGTCTAATGGTCTTGCAGAGATAAGAGAAGAGGAGAATCAACCCCTATACATCACCTAGACAGGAGTCACACATAGTTGCTGTCTCACACACACTCTCTTTCTCTCTCTCACACACACACACACACACAAAAACACATACACACACAAACTCTCTGTTTCTCACGCACTTACACACAGAGTTGCTGTCTCACACACACTCACACACACACAAACACACACACACACACAAACTCTCTGTGTTTCTCACGCACTTACAGATAGATAGATAGATAGATAGATACTTTATTGATCCCCAGGGGAAATTCAAGGTCTCAGCAGCATACAGACAACACAAACACATTCTTTAACAGCAGAAAGAGTAATTAAAGTATATAATATAAAAATACAACTAAGCAATAAGGACAGTAGAAGATAAAGAATATGCTAAATATACTAAAATACAAATTATACTAACTAACACTTAATCTAAATCAATTCTAAAAACAGTATCCACATAGTGGTGATTAACAGTACACACACACTCACACACAGAGTTGCTGTCTCTCTCTCTCACACACACTCACACACAAATTTTCACAAACACACTACCACAGACTGAAAGAGGTACAGATGATCACGGAAAGAGGTACAGATGAACATACACTCACAAACACACTCTCAAACATACACTCATAAACACCTTTCAAACATACACTCATAAACACACTCTCAAACACACACTCATAAACACACTCTCAAATATACACTCACACACACACTCTCAAACATATACTCACAAACACACTCTCAAACATATACTCATAAACACACTCTCAAACATACACTCATAAACACAGCACGAGTCGTGTAAACCCTCACACACCACATCAGGGTTGTGCATGCCTCCCTCTGTTCCACACACACTCTCTTTCACTCTCAGACACACACACACACACCACATCAGGGTAGTGCATGCCTCCCTCTGTTCCACACACACTCTCTTTCACTCTCAGACACACACACACCACATCAGGGTTGCCATGCCTCCCTCTGCCTCACGCACCTTATACTCTCATACACACACCATGCTCTCTCTTTCTCTCTTATACACACACCCACACACACTCTTCACCGTACACACCATACCCTCACACACACACTCACTCACTGTTTCTCTCTCTCTCTCACACACATACACATATGCTGTGTGTGTATGTGTGTTGAAGGTGATCTCTGTGTGACCCTGAGATGACCTGGCAGTGATGGAGTCCTCTCTGGGCAGAGGTCACACGCCCCCGTCACCTTTGACTTCAGGATGTGGAGACTCCAAGCTTTCGCCATGGTCTGAGTATGAGTGTGTTTGTGTGTGTGTGAGTGTGTGTGTGTGAGTGTGTCTCTGTGTGTGTGTGCACGAGTGTGTGTGTGTGTGTGAGAGAGGGAGATCTCCATCCTCTTCAACGTTGGACTCCTGTCAACAGTGGAATGTGCCCACACACACTCACACACTCACACACGTGCACACACACACACTAATGTGCTCACGCACCCCTATTCAGACACACACACACAAACTAATATGCTCATGCACACCTATTCAGACACACACACACACACACACACACACACACACACACATTGTCACACAAGTCTACATACATGTGTGTTTGTGAAATATACATGGATTAGTGTGTGCATGTCTGCACTCGTGGGAATGTGTGTGGCTTTGAGTAAGAGCAGGGTGCAACTGAAGTGTTCCATTGGCAGGACGACCGGTGTCCCTTTTCCTAACGCACGCAGCACTCTGGCATAGCCCGTTCCAGTGATTATAGTGGAAGCTAATTGTTGCCGCATATGCTCCGCGAGTGTGCGCTTCAGTTGCAGCCCGATGTAGCCCGGCTGTAACGCTGTGATATGGAAGCAGATAGGTGTGTGTGTGTGTGTGTGTGTGTGTGTGTGTGTGTGTGTGAGGTATGTAGCTGTACAGTTAACATGGGTGACCTGAGCGTTTAAAGGCTTAGCCTGTAGGGCTGCAACCTGAGGCTCAAGGGTTGTTTGGGAAAGGCTTAGTATCTGCGGTGTGTGTGTATGTGTGTGACAGGCTTAATGTCAGATGGGATTCACACACACCTGCTGTCCACAGGGCTAAAGATAAAAAAGAGCCCTGACAGTTATGACACTGAAACTGTAAATAAGCCCAAATGCTGGGATGTGTGTGTGTGTGTGTGCTTATTTACTGGGAAGTGTGTGTCAACATGTGTATTTGTATGGTGTGTGTTTGCGTATATGTATAAGTATAGTATAAGTATATATACTCTTTTGATCCCGTGAGGGAAATTTGGTCTCTGCATTTATCCCAATCCGTGAATTAGTGAAACACACACAGCACACAGTGTACACACAGTGAGGTGAAGCACACACTAATCCCAACGCAGTGAGCTGCCTGCATCAACAAAAAGCTCGAGGGAGCAGTGAGGGGTTAGGTGCCTTGCTCAAGGGCACTTCAGCCGTGCCTACTGGTCAGGGTTCGAACCGGCAACCCTCCGGTTACAGGTCCGAAGTGCTAACCAGTAGGCTATGGCTGCCCCCGTGTGTGTGTGTGTGTGTGTGTGTGTGTGTGTGTGTGTGTGTGTGTGTGTGTGTGTGTGTGTGTGTGTGTGTGTGTGTGTGTGTGTGTGTGTGTGTGTGTGTGTGTGTGTGTGTGTGTGTGTGTGTGTGTGTGTGTGTGTGTGTGTGTGTGTGTGTGTGTGTGTGTGTGTGTGTGTGTGTGTGTGTGTGCACACGTCAGTGTGAGAGGGTGTGTGTGTGTGTCTGTGTGAGAGTGTGTGTGTGTGTGTGTGTGTGTGCTCGTGCGTGTTAGTGTGAGCGGGTGTGTGTGTGTGTGTGTGTGTGAGTGCATGTCAGTGTGTCTGTGTCCATGTGCGTCGGTGTGTGTGTGTGTGTCAGTGTGTGTGTGTGTGTGTGTGTGTGTGTGTGTGTGTGTGTGTGTGTGTGTGTGTGTGTGTGTGTGTGTGTGTGTATGTGCACACGTCAGTGTGAGAGGGTGTGTGTGTGTGTCTGTGTGAGAGTGTGTGTGTGTGTGTGTGTGTGTGTGCTTTCGTGCGTGTTAGTGTGAGCGGGTGTGTGTGTGTGTGTGTGTGTGAGTGCATGTCAGTGTGTCTGTGTCCATGTGCGTCGGTGTGTGTGTGTGTGTGTCAGTGTGTGTGTGTGTGTGTGTCTCCAGTGAAATAAATACACAGCTTCTTCTGTTTCTGCTTTTTTAATTTTATTCACTCAAAACATCTAATTACACATGTGTGGTTGATAGATAGAGAGAGAGAGAGAGAGAGAGAGAGAAAGATAATCTATTAATCCTGGAGGACATATATCTATTTTGTCAAATGTACTTATAAATATCGCTAGTAACCTAAGCATCCATTTCAGTCCCTCTAATAAATGAAGGACTGAACTATTTATGTATATAAATGTGTATTTGTCAACATTTTTGTTTGTGTGGATGTTCATATTCATTTTCAATGTTTTTTCAATCCAATTGAACCATTTGTCCTCTGGATGAAGCACATTAGAATTGAATGAATGAATGAATGAATGAATGAATGAATGAATGAATGAATGCTTTTTTTGGTATGCACCACTTCTTCAGCTGTGTGTGTGTGTGTGTGTGTGTGTGTGTGTGTGTGAGTTAGCTCTTGCTGTAAAAAGCAAAGCACAAAGCAGTTAATACATATTTTCTCCCATCTTACCTCACTTCTCGCACATGCGTGCACGTGTGTGTGTCAGAGAGCTGCCATATGCCTGCCACCTATCACAGCTTGTGTTTGTGAGGTGATTAGACTTTGTATGTGTGTGTCTGGCGGGGCAGCACCAGAGAAGAAACAGAGTTTGTGTATGTGTGAGGGAATTGTGTTAGATTTGAATTGTGTGTGTGTGTGGGGGGGTGAGTGAGTATGAGTAAGAGAGACAGAGATATTTTCAATGTGTGTGTGTGAGGGAGAGAGCAGCTAACATATGTCAGCCGCCCACCTGCTCCAGTCTGACGAAGGGGACAGCAAGGACTTTTACTGCAGTGTTTCCATGGTAACACACAAGGGATTGCGTCCTGCTGTAGGTGGAAGTGAGGCTAATAGTCCACAGCCAAGAAAAGAGTGTGTGTGAGTGTGTGTGTGTGTGTGTGTGTGTGTGTGTGTGTGTGAGAGAGAGAGAGTCTTTGTGTGTGTGTGTGTGTGTGTGACAGAGAGAAAGAGAGACGGAGAGAGTTTTTGTGTGTAAGAGAGAGAGAGAGATGTTCATTTAGATGAGGCATATAGAGGGAATGTATTCAGCATTCCTGCACTGTTAGTTTATGTGTGTTTAAATGTTTCTTCAAGAGTGTGTGTGTGTGTGTGTGTGTGTGTGTGTGTGTGTGTGTGTGTGTGTGTGTGTGTGTGTGTGTATGTATGTGTGTGTCTTTCCACAGAATGGATATATCAGTGCTAACCATAAACCAACTCCTCTCACCTGGTACTTGTACTCAGCTGTATCTTTCTTTTTCTGTGAGTGTGTGTGTGTGTGTGTGGGGGGGGGGGGGGGGGGGGGGGGGGGGGGTTTGGGCATGTGGCAACAAGAGCAAATCCAAAGCTGTGAGAGACTTTATCAGTGATAGTCAGAGCAAGAGAGGGAGTAAAAGAGATTACGGTCTGTGTGTGTGTGTGTGTGCCTTCTATGCGGAGAGGCTGCCTTACATCTTCCCAGCTCTGGCCCAAAGCTGCTCTCCTCCCTTCAGAGTGCCATGCAGCTCATGCAGCTTAGGGCCTCCAGCACACAGAGCGCATCGGTCACACAGCACATTTGAGCTGCAGCAGTGCTTCCCACCACCACACAGATGCCATTGGAGTCAGGTGGAATACATTCACACAGTTGCAGTTTCGTTTTCTTTATTTCTTAAATATGTTTATTTGTTTATTTCTCATTAAAAGATGACACGCTTGGTGAGGCCTTCTTCTTGGCGGGAGGGGCTGCTGTTGCGGTCATCCGCTTGGCCGCGGGACTCACCGGAGGCACGAGCTTGGTCCCACTCGCTGATGTCACCGCGGAGGAAATAAGAATGATTTAACCATTCGCAAGACTGCCAAAAACATGATCAGTGTGTGAGAGCGAAGAGGACAGCTGATTCTGGCAATGGCCGTCATGCAGTTCTCTCTAGAGATCGGGGGTGGGTTGGTAGGTTACACAGATGTTTAAGATTAGTAACTCTGAAAAAAAATGTCTTTATGTGATTCATAAACAGGGTCTCGATCTGTAATTGCAGTCATGTCGTGTCGCTAAGCCGCAGCCTGGCTGTTAGCGGAAGGCTCTTAACATTAACAAACCAGAATGCACCAGGACTGCTGCGGGACAACAGACGGTTGTGTGAAAACGTCCATGTGATCCGAGAGACGGTACTCTGATCATTCCTTTGTAGCTCGTGACCTCCGGTCAGCGATGTGGGTTTAGATAACAGGCCAGTGTGTAGGCCTAATGTAGCCTAGCTATTCAAAAAAGGTAGCATAACCTCGTAAACTAAAGGTAGATTAACGGACAGGCGTGAGGCTAGGGACATTTCAGACTGGCCTAGAATAGGGCCACAAAGGACGCACACTCCACCGGTAGCCTGTCACTGAGTTCACGCTTCAGGGAATGCGCTAGTTCCAACCTGGAACATCAAGTTCCAACTCTTAGTTTTAAAAAAACATTATATATGCCATCTTGACGCATAACCCTAATCATTGGAGACAGTTCCATTTTCGATTAAAGTCACTGTTTATTGTCAGATCTGATAAATAGCAAAGTCCTGTAAGCCTATTGTTTTACATTACATTTGCAATACGCATCTTAAGCTACTTAGTGTACCGACCACCGGCCAGCAGCTGTTGAGAATCCAGTCACGTCAGGCAGTTCATTAAGAATTTCCTCTCGTGTTGAAGCTCACTGTTGACTTTCAGCAGCTCGTGCGGGTGACGTAGCTTCCTGGTCGCAGAATGGAGGCTTGGCTGTTGAAAACGCAATGCTTTCCTCCTGTCTCCCTCTTTCAGTTGTGTGTGTGTGTGTGTGTGTGTGTGTGTGTGTGTGTGTGTGTGTGTGTGTGAGAGAGAGAGAGAGAGAGAGACAGAGAGGGGGGGGGGCGGCTCCGAGTGAGCAGATCAATAGAATAAAGGCACGGGACGGCACAGATTGACTGCGCGGAAGACCACCCCCTTCACTGAATACGCGAGACCAAACTAACCATGTCCGGCCAGGATTTGGAATAGACATATAACGGACCCTACCATCTTAGTATTAAAAATAATATTTCATGACAAAATTTTAAGTCTCTGTGAATAATCAACATTGTAGCCTATGGCATACTAACAGGTGCACTGTAGATTGATTCAACTCCTGCAGTTGGTAGGCTGGGCTAAAAGTGGGCCCGAACAAAAGCCATTCCGCTGAGGGAGAGAAGTTCATATATAGGACGTATGAGAAGAGGGGTGAGGATGACGTCATGGTCCGTCCTTCGCCAGATTGTCATTTCTGTTGTTAATCACGCCAGTTCTATGTAATTAGAGCGAGACAGCGCCAAGTTACGAAAGTGAGGAGAGAAGAGACCAGTTATAGCTGGCCCGCATAGCGCGCGGGTAGCCATACGCACCTCCTCCATATGCGGAGAGCTCAGAAATGGCGCGTCTGATTAGTGGACTAAACAACACCACCGTGTTGGGACTGGCATCCCTTCAGATATCACATTGATAAAGTCGCCACCCACCCCCACATCAACCCGTGCATGCCCTCTGAAAAGTACTTTTAAGAGTAAATGTTACGATGAAGACATCAAATCCAGGGACGCAGTCCAAGCTATAGACTATATAGACTCGTCCCAGAGTAGCGGACGTGGCCTGTAGGCCTGAAACAGGCCGACCTGACTGAGCAAGAGTGGTGTCTCACAGCCATTTCACTACTGACTCCCATGGTCTGGGTGGAAATCAGAAAACATACTCACAATTAATAAACTAATAAAGGCATAAATACAAACAAATAAATACATAATAAACTATTTGGGTTCTGCGTGTGACCAAACTCCTTGTCATAGCTTGCATAAGTTACTTGCACAAGTTGTAACATGTATATGATAATAGTAAACCTACCTACCACCAGCAAAAACATTTATTTGGACTCCAAATAATTCAACTTTAACATAATACTCATTAATTTATTTCAGAAGTTAGGCTACTTGTGGATTATTGTATTCCCTATGCCAAGCATTCAGATCGTTTGGAAAAATAAAAAAAGAGGTAGGCTAAACTGAAATGAAACAAAATCAAATAAATATTCTCTGACAAAATCAGACTGAATTACGCGCTACACCCCCTCGGCACGCAGCCTCTTGTCGAAGGTTTAATAGGCAATAAAATGTAATTGCTAAACTCCAAAACGGCACTGGCTTACAGGGCGAGCTCCCAGGGCCGGCCGGTACACGAGCCGCCGTGTTTTTATTTGTGCAGTCGACGCGAGAGAAATCAATCTCCTTAATGGCGAAAAGTCATTCATAAAACTTAGCCTGATTTACGCATTCCGTCACAGCTCCGGCCGGCTCCCACGCGAAAATCTTCAATTTGAAATAAACCCTAAAATTACTCCGTTGTATTTTTTTTGCATAATAGCAACATATGTGTTGATGATGCTGTAGTAATGCAGACATAGCTGGACATTTCTTTTTTTTGTTTGTAGATTTTTTAGAGACTTTTTAGAGGTCCTTCCATTAAGTAGCCTAATATTTTGATATTGTTTTTAAGTACAGAGCGGCTCGGCTTTAATGAGCCCATAAACGCAGGTTACTGCTGCGATGAAACACACACACTCTTCCTTTAGGCTCCAAAGGCCCTTCAACATTATGCAAACTAGTTGGCCTAATTATAATCGAATTAAAGTCACTTGTTGCATGAAACCTTCACATTTAATTTTTATAAATTGCAATATTTTCCCTTCTTCAGAAACAAACCTATTTATTTGTGTATTTCGCCCTCTGTGGGTATTTTGATTGTCCAGTAAATAACTTCGTTTAAATAAAAATGTATCCTCACTAAGAAAATGTGAAATAAATGCACAACACTGACATTCTCTATAGTTACAAGTACAAATTTATTCTAAGAAAATATGAAGTTACCTGAAAGGGATACAAAAATAAAATGAGAAAATATTTATTTGTTTCCTGCATTGCCGAACTTGTAAACATAGAATTCTTAATTCCGTTATTAGCAAACTTACCTCTTTAGGTTAATGGACTAATCAATTACATCATGATTAAAGAGGGAATCGCGCCGAAAGTGTGAGACACTGATTTTAGAGAGGAGTGGACACAGTTCTGGACTTAACTTGTGCTGAGTGTTCGGTCAGTAGCTCAAGTGGTGCAGATCGATGGTAGTGAGTGTCTCTGAGAAGAAATCAAATCCCTCAGATGAGATGCCTACTGGGCTATCAACCGAATCTGACAGACCTGGGGACACGGAATCCGAGAGATGGAGGCAGGACTCCGAGGTGAAAACGTGAAAGTCCTGCAAAGAAATGTCCAGGGCCGGGGAAGCGCCATTGTCCCGACCAGCTGCGCAGTCCACCGCCATTGTTGCGGCGAGGGCCGAGCCGGGGGGTGACGGGCTGGGGAAATGTTTCGGATTTTTCTCATTACTGCTTAGAGCAGGAACAGTAGCGCTCTGGATCTCGCCATTGTGCCCGCTCTGTGACTGTTGTGAAGTTATGGTATTCTGCTGGAACTGGTATGTCTCTCTCTCCAAAAGAGCTCCGCTCACATTGTTCCCCGCCTGCTCATAGAATGACTTTCCGTCGCCCTGATCGCTGTCCTCCTGGCCCTTACATTTCCCCTCGCCGTGATGGTTCTCCTTGCACTGGGTCTGCCGCTTATGTTTCATCCGCCGGTTCTGAAACCAGACTTTCACCTGCCGCTCAGTCAGGTCCAGCAGCGCGGCGATCTCCACGCGCCGGGGTCTGCAAAGGTACTTGTTGAAGTGGAACTCCTTCTCCAGTTCCAGGAGCTGAGTGTTCGTGTACGCGGTCCTCAGCCGCCGGGTCGTCCCGCTGCCGCCGTCCGAGAGCTCGGGCGATCCTGCGGAGGGTTCAGCACACACGCGCGTTATTGATAAGGCAAGCTAATTACAGACAGTGATTTTTACTGTTTGCGGCCAAGCCTCACAAACACATCAAATATATGGCGGTTCTCCGGGGGGCATAAATTGTTTGTGGGAATCCAGCCATGGTACTCTTATAATTTGTGCCCAGCAGCTCAGTGCCAGAGCGCAGGGATGGTCAAGAGGAAGAGGACCTGACCGGAGGAAGATTAATGGACGCGCCAGCTGCCGACTTGAGTAACAGCAATCGATCACTCTTCATTACTGTCAAATATTAAAATTCATGCACTGCTCCACGAGCGGCGCACATCATGAGGGGGGTTTAAACGCCTTCCAGGACATAGGTGGCCCGGCACAAAACTTTTACACAACAAATCAAACAAACACTGACCGTTAAAACGGTGCACGAATGGAAAATAATAGAAAATGATATGGCTACAGAAATGTCAGGCTCATCCTACAGGTTGATACTATTTTAATGCACACGCGCAGCACAGGATACAAATGCAACATTTTAAGCCACATTACCATGACATGAAATGAAACACATATTTTAGTGCACTACCTTGAGGAGAAAAATAAATGGCTCCCGTGTCGTGTGCTGTCGCCGTGGAAGTTGCCTGGTTCTTCTTGGAGGCTTTCTTCTCCTTCATCCAGGGGTACTCGGGGGGTAGTGAGGCGGCGGGCAGTGGACAGGTACCGACCAGGCTCTGCTTGGGCCGGCTGTGGCGGGGGTGACTGCCCGGGTTTAGACTTGGGATGGTCTGCTCGAATGGAGGAGGAATCAGTGTCGAGTGGGAAAGCGTCGAATTCTTGATTGATGAACTTTGAAATGCATCACCGACAGGGGGAAAAGACGTCAGGCACTCGGCGAGCGACGGCTGACTATTGATAAAACCCGTCTCTCGCTCGAATTCGCAATTCATCTCCACCACGTTCGACAAATTCAGCGTTCGTAAATCTGTGGCCCAGAAAAAAATAATGAAATATCGTGGCCGTTTTTTTTTAAACTATTTTACTGATTACGGCCGTATGGGGACCGCGATGCCATGAAACTATTGCTTTCATGGAGACAAGGTTGAAATTGGACCGTACTGCTTGTCACATGATTAGCCCCGTCCAATGACAATTTGGGGTTTAATCAAAAGAAGCCAGTGTCTGTGTGATTGATCGAAAGAGTCTGAGGGGAACGCCTCGCGCTCGGGGTAGGGCTGCTTTATTTACACATTTATGGTCAGTTTGTCCCACTGCCCCGTAGATCTTAAGTAGTATATTTCAGAAGCTGTTGGCCTGTGACAGTGTGCGCACCGCGCGCTCACCTCGCGCGTCGCATCCCACCGCTGCCTGTCACATCACAAATCATGTCAACACGCGGGCCTGTCTCGCGCTATTATCAAACGTACCCATTCTAATATGTAGAGTTTGTGGAATAATTCCTCCCAACAAAAGTGTGCCCGCGGATTCGTGCGCGTTCTCATCTCGTTACATGCATGCGCGCCACTCCCCCGCGCGCACACAGATGCTTGGCAGTCTCGTGCTTTTACACACTCCAACACAAAGCCACATGCGTGAACGCGCGCCCAAGAACATCCGTTGAAGAATATGTTGAAGAATATGTGTGTGTGTGTGTGTGTGTGTGTGTGTGTTTTCTGGCGGGTGAGGAATTCGTACTAATAACATTGGATGTTCAAAATGGAAGCCGCAGAGTAATACACATCATGGGTAGCCCTCAAAACCACTGCCCAAACTTCTGTGATTGTGGAAGAATATCCAGCACGAAGTCCACATCATAATCAATATTCCATGAAGTTATTTTCCAATAATCATGACTAGCCTATAGAAAAGGAACAGTAACGAAGTATGCTATTCTCTACTTGTTAAGCCTCTGCTACACTGTGAAACCTTTGCCTGATGTCCCGCATCGTTCATGTGATGATGTCATCTATTCCCTCTCCTGATGAATGGAAATCGATTGAGCCTCAGAAGCTCAGGTGAGGTGTTGAGACGCGCAGTGGTTCAGCTGCGTTCTGCTCGAGGAGCCCGCGTGGAGGTTAGGGGAATGTGCTTCTGTAGTCACTGTTCTTGTCCCACTGCAGCTCCTGTTCTGCGGCACACTGACAAACACACATACGCACATACACACTGGAGCCTACTGTACGTCTGAGCGCTAAGCTCCTTGTGCTGGGCTGTGATAAATGTATCCGCTTAAAAAACATTTTCAATCAAGTGGCGTTGCCCTTGTTATGTGCAGTAGTCCTGCTCTGCTCGGAGAGTGAGTAGGCCGCGAGCACTTTATTGCTTATATTCCAAACAAAGAGCCCTGGAAGCCTGCACGCGATCAATCTTCCTCGCCAGAGGCCGTGACAGCTTACTGCCCCAAGAACACATTTAAAGCATCTAACGCTCTCCCGTCTCATACTCGCCCTGGACAGGCCCAAGCACACACCACCACCGTACAACAATGTTTACTATTCTTCTGCACCCGTTTGATTTTTAACGACCAATAACCGGAAATGGACTATGTCAGATTTCGATGTTGGGAAGGTGGGAGGGTGGCCAACGCCAGTGTTTTCCTTCGTTTTGCCACATTTAGGAAGTATTTTCTCTTGTGGAAAAGATTATTCTTATCGAAGAAAAGCTTTCGGCATGAGTAGGATGAACGGTTCTAAGGGAAAAGAACGAATGTTTTCGGGCCACACTGGAGCCTTTGTATGGAGAGGAGCGTGGGTGTCGGCATTCTTCAAATCTTCCCACTCAGCCCCCTTATTTTTCTAAACCAAACCGCTATTTTCTCACGGTTAGAAACATGACTTTCCACTGTGTTCAATTCCACAGTTCCACAGTCTGTAATTCGGTGTTAAAGCCTATTTTCTCGACAGAGATCTGAGATTCTGTATCATGCGCGCGCGATAAAAGTGAACCGTGAACTGTAGCAGGAGACACAATGGCGCGCGGACACACCTTTTGAATGAATAAAAACAGCGGAATGGCAGACAAGATGTGAGTACTAGACTGTCTCTCAGAAGGGTGTGCGAGAGAAGTTATTCATTTTCATTTTTAATCATGTATTTAGCGAGGGGTGAACGTAACAGAAACTATTTAGGCCTAACTGCTAAATTCATAAACAATATTAATGGTAGTGCAATATTCGATTATGAACTTGAAACATTATTTGTAAATATTAAAATAATGTGGTAGGCCTAGGCTACGCATGCTGTCGAAATTTGGTTTAATTATTATCGAAACATATAGCCCATAAAACACTTTTTTCGAAAGATTACTTGTAAAGGACTAGCACAAAGGCTTAATTCTTTATTAACTGATTTTACACATCATAAAACATCAAAGTATACGGAACAACAACCGACGCCTAACTGTAGGCTATTTTATCTTTTTAATTTTCTTTCGATTTTGATTATTTTGTTATTTATATAAACGTTATAAAACATGAATGTATTTTTGTTCACAGATAAATTAGCAGAGACCTTTCTGGGGAAAAGGGCCAGCGTGGCTACTCCTGAGAAACCGGGTGATTATTAGTGCGATGACGGCTGGCTATTCCCAGCTCGTTTTCTCCCGCAGCGCTGTCTTGCGCCGAGCACTAAAATGTGGACTTTATTTGATGTAAATAAAAGTGGTCATCTGACGTCCGAGCCCATGGATTCTTGTCAGTGTGCATGATGTGTCTGGCGCGCAGAGAGCTCGAACGCCCGCGTGGCCCGCTGACCGGCTGTTCTGGAATAAATCACGGCGCTCGAGATCTCGGCTGAGAATGAACTGCGATCTCAGCTTGACAGACTATTGTAGCCTATACATATTAAGACTTGATTTCTACGGCTACATGATAATACTACTACTACTAATAATAATAATAATAACTACTAGTAGTAGAAGTAGGCCTTGTAGCAGTAGATAATAATTACTATCTAATAGATATAATTACTATCTAATTACTAATATCATTAGGCCTACAATTATTATTATTCCAAAATGTATAAGACCTTTCATAACTGAAGAAAATCGAACTTTTACTATTACACTTGAACAAAATGCTTCTAAAATTCGAACTAAATTTACATAACAATTTGTAATTTGACTGATTATGAAAAACATTTTTTATATACATAAGCTATTATTTAACGCTCTCCTGAGCGTTTGAGGAGTACGAGAACGCGGATAGTTCCCAAAAGACCAGCATTTACAGTCCAAAATGAGAAGGCATTCCTTTAACGGAGGGGCCGAGAACGGAGGCGCGTGTAGAAACCTTCCGTCCGATGAAAGGGCAGCTCGGGGCGCGAGGTTTAATAGCTGCTACTAGGGTCACGGGGCAGACCGCGGTTGTGTGTGAATTTGTGAGCTTAGTGCGCTCGAGGGTGTTTATTTATATGACCGGAGGTGGCGGGTGCTCTACTGGCACTGTTGTCCGTGATGGATGAGTCTCTCTCTCTCTCTTCTCTCTCTCTCTCTCTCTCTCTCTCTCTCTCTCTCACACACACACACACACACACACACGTAAACATATTGCCCAAGCTCACTCGCACTAAGGGAACTGCTGCGTTGTTTCCGTGCCATAGAGCATATTGAACTGAATCATACATATTGCTGCCAGGTTGTGACGTTCGCTTTAGCGTGTTTTGAGGAGGTGCACGTCTGTCGACGGCGTAGGGCTTGGAAGGTGATGCAAATGCTTTGTGTGGCGACGGCGTCGATTTCAAGTCATAACCACATATTAGCAAATGCTGTTGTTTGACCAGAACGGAGGGCACAAAAACAAACAGTAAACGCAGGACTCTTTCGAGTCTGTGCAAGCCGAGGCTGCGAGAGGGAAGGACAAAACTCGGCCGGTCTGCAGATCCGCTTCTCTTCCGTCTCCACTGGAGGATCTGGACACAGCAGCCCGTCTGATTCACTTGACTTCTTCATGCTTAGTCATAAAATAACTGACCTTTAAAACTGAATATTAAAGCAAATTGAAAGCATATTTTATTTGGTTTTGAATTACTTTCCCCAGAAAGGCCACCAGCTGACTCAAGGCTATATTTGAGAAAGCCATTTTCTGTACTAGCTGCGCACTTCTCTGCTGTGGAACCATACCAAAGCAGACCAAGGAGAGGTGAGAAGGGGATCGGAGGGGAGAGGAGAGTCTCAGCTGACCCCAGAGAGAGGCAGGATTCCCACTGTTGGAGCTTCTGACAAGCAGTAACACATGCAAATACCACCACCCACGCAGAGCCTCTATACAGCTGGCCACAGCTCTCCACACACACAGACACACACTCACACTCACTCACACTCACACTCACAGGCCTGTGGGACATCCCAGCTGAGCATATGAGGATGTTTTTCGACCAAAAGAGAACGCGTTCTGACGTTTTGAACCTTGGTGCTGTCTAGTGAACCAGGCCGCATTTCCACCAGTTTAGAACAGCACCAAGGATGCGTCATCAACAATAGGTGTTGCATGCAAAACAAAAGTTAATTAGAGCCATAAACAGGAGGATTATATGACAGCTGTTCTGTAAAAAACAGCACAACAGAAATGAGCAGTGTATGCAGCGTATAAAGCGTAGTGCTAGTGGGCTAGTTTTGTTTATATGGAGTGTATGAAGCGTAGTGCTAGTTGACTAGTTTTGTTTCTATGGAGGGAAAACTCTGCTTTTAGCCTCCTCCCTCTGAACGGGACGATGACACTCCCACCCTTTTTTGGTTCCAGCTCCGAACCAAAGTGCCACGTTCGGAACCAGTTTTTGTCGGTGGAAAAAGGCTAAGAGAGACCTGCTGGTGCCAACTCTGCTTCCCAGACCCGTCAGGAGAACCTGTAGCACCATCAGGAGGCTCTGTAGCACTCGAATAAGGGTTAAGATCAGAGCAGAAGTTTGTGTGCGCGTACGCGTGCGTGTGTATGTGTGTGAGTTTGTGCGTATTTGCTTGTGTGTGTGTGCATGTGTACCTGTGTGTGTGTGTGTGTGTGTGTGTGTGTGTGTGTATGAGTGAGTGTGTGAGGGGGGCTCCCTGTCCGGCCCTGACGGCTCGGTCACGCCAGCCTGCTAGCCTGACCTGCAGAGTGATGGATTAGGGTCAAAGGTCACCGTGCAGCTTTGGGTTCCCCAGCTCCCGGAAGTCTCCAGAACATGAGCTCTGGGCCTCGACCACGGAATTCCTATGGAGTGCAGGAGGAGAGAGAGAGAGAGAGAGAGAGAGAGAGAGAGAGAGAGAGAGAGAGAGAGAGAGAGAGAGAGAGAGAGAGGAAGGAGAGAGAGAGAAGGAGAGAGGGAGAGAGAAGGAGAGAGAGAGAGAGGGGCGAGGGAAGAGGAGGGAGGGAGAGAGAGAAAGAGAGGGGGTGAGAGGAAGAGAGAAAGGGAGAGAGGGAGAGAGAGGGAGGGAGAGAGGGAAAGGGAGAGAACTTTATGGAGGGGGGCTGGTGTGTGCTTATAGTACATTATCTAAATGTGTGTGTGTGCTTATACATTATCTAAATGTGAGTGTGTGCTTATAGTACATTATCTAAACGTGTGTGTGTGTGTGTGTGTGTGCTTATAGTACATTATCTAAATGTGTGTGTGTGTGGGGGGGATGTTTGGTCTAAGTGTGTGTGGTTTGAATATGTGGCTTTCAGAGAGAAATTAAATGCATTTAGCCTGTTATGAGGTCAGTGGAATCACCTGCTGTCAACTAACTCAGCCTTCAAAAAAAAGGTGTGTGTGTGGATATGGATGTGTGTGTGTGTGTGTGTGTGGATGTGTGTGTGCGCGTGTGTGTGTGAATGTTTCCATGTTTGGAAGTGTGTCACTTATGCTGGCAGTTGTGAGTGATCTGTCGACACACTGAGTACTAATGTGTGTTGAGAGGGTGTTATGGTGTTTCTGTGTTAAGCGTGTTTTGTTTATTTGATGGTGTGTACAGTATGTGTTTAGTGAGTGTGTGTGTGTGGTGGGACAGTGGCTGTGAATGAAATGTGTGTGTGTATCTGTGTACAGGGACAAAATACATCAAAATGTATTTTAAAATAAAATATCAAATACCCTAATTTTAAGTGAATCAAAATAAAATGCTATATTTTTGTATTTTGAAAATACTAAAAATACTCGTTAAAAGGAGCATGACTTTGCAAACCTTCCATATCTGTCAATTTAATCTATCCCTTGATCAGTGCACTGACTCTGTTGATTAAGTGGACAGTGTTTGAGAGCAACAGCTTTTTCTGCCTACGAGACATGCTATAACCTGCAAACAGTCAACAGACCAACTATGCTGACCTGCCTGTTACATCTCATAGCCTGAATACTGCATCAGAGATGAACTCAAAAAGTCACAACTGAACGTGTCAAGTGGTACAACTAACCACCGAAATTATTGAGAGTCACAGAAAGTGGGCTTAAATCAACCTAATGCAGGTCTATTACCTTAAAATAACAACTTAAAATCAACCCAATGCAGTTCTATTACCTTAAAATATTGGCTTCAAACTCATGGTACACTGACATAATACGGAGAAGGAAGTCCAAAATGCTTGATATTGCACTGTTAGCGATTTTCCACCGACAGGGAACCGGTTCTGTTCCCGTTGACGAACCAACATTTGAATCATTTGGAGCATTTCAGCCAAACAAAAAACAGTTTGGATCGTGGCACTTTCGTTTAGAGCTGGAACCAAAATATAGTTTTTTTTCCCTGCGACCCCGAGTGGGTGTGTCATTCTACCATTCAGAGGGGAGAAGGCTAAAAGCTGGAGTTTTCCCTCCTCATCAACTGTTGCCATGAGTACACAAAACTAGACAACTAGCTCTACACTGCAGACATTAACACTACACTGCAGACATTAACTAGCATTTTACACAGCTGGTTAACACTACACTGCAGACATTAACTAGCATTTTACACAGCTAATTTTTGCCGTTAGCAAACTGTCATATCATCTTCCTGCTTTTGCATCTCATTACCTTTTCTTTATGCAGCACCCTGTTGATGACACATCAATGGTTCGGTTCTAAACTGGTGGAAATGCTGGTTCATTAAAGATTCAAGGGATTCTGAACGGAACCGGTTCAAGAACGTGTTCTCTGTTGGTTGAAAAACGTCCTGTATAAAGCAGTTGATCAGGTAGGATCATGGCGCTTTTAGTTGGTTTTAACTAACTGGGTACCGTGTAAGCGTTAAATAGGGTAATATTGATGCCAAGGGGCATTAATATGGCCAAAAATATTTTTCATTGTGTTGTGTGGCCCATACCCTCACTAGTGCCCCCATACTCCCACTAGTGCCCCATACCCTCACTAGTGCCCCATACCCTAACTAGTGCCCCCATACCCTCATTAGTGCCCCATGCCCTCACTAGTGCCCCCATACCCTCACTAATGCCCCATACTCTCACTAGTGCCCCCATGCCCTCACTAGTGCCCCATACCCTCATTAGTGCCCCATACTCTCACTAGTGCCCCATACCCTCACTAGTGCCCAATACCCTCACTAGTGCCCTGCACTATGCTGTGCTGTATTCTAAAGGTCCCAGACTGCAAGGGCATCAGTTCCTGCTGGGACCCACCTGCCTGCCTAACAGAACCCTAGTGACAAAGTCACCCTGTCCCCAGACACACACACACACACACACACAGACACACAGACACACACCCCACATACACGCACTACGCCTTTACACAGATAAGAAAGAACCCCTGCGACAAAGTCATCACACAGTTATTACACACACACACACATACACCATTGAGTGACCTTTACAGTCATACACACACACACACACACACACACACTACTACACCATCATACACCACAAACACATACACTATACTCCATTACAGACGTTCACCCACTACACATCAACATATTTATGTCCAAACCGCACACACACCTAAAAACAAATCAAACTTGATCAACTGTACTCAAATGACCTGGGCGTGAGTTAGACATGGTTCCAGTGTTAACTCCCCTCCCTTCCAGTGTGCAAATCAACTCTCAGCACAGTTCCTCACAAGTCACCTCTAGTTCTCTGGCCCTGTTTGCGCTGATGTGTGTGCATGTGTGTGTGTGTGTTTGTCGCCTCATGTTTGCAGTTTGCAGCGTGACTGTAATATGAGCAGTGTGAGTATGTTTGTAGCAGTGGTGTGTTTCTGGTGTAAATGTAGCATCGGTATGTGTGAGTGTGTGTGTGCTGAGTGTGTGTTTCCTGCCTTACTTGGCCCAGGCGAGGGCGACGGAGAGGGAGTTAAGTCTTTCAGAGAAGAACAACGTAGTCACAGGAAGTGCGTCATAACAAAGGGACACCAGACCCTATTGGGAACAGCTGTACTGCAGGCAAAGATGGTTGATTACGAAGATACTTCCTGAGAGGATATTTCCTGTCCCCGGAAATGTATCCAAATAGGGTAGCAGTAGTACACGCCCCGCACGAGGGGGGGCCACTATCCCTCATTTATGCAGTGATAGGGCTCCCTTTTTAACATTGAGGTCTATGGCAGAATCCAAGAATTTCCCAGAATTTGTCAAAGCCTTATTTTTCTGAGCAATGGATCCACATTTCGGACACGGTATCATGATCTCCAAACCCTCCTCCCCATTTTAGGAGAATGTCGTGACAGTATGACCCTCCAGTCAGGAGAAAATCAACATTAATGAAGGTGTACACCAAGTTTGTTTTGTACTCCGGCTTCTGTCTGGCGTGGAACCGAGGCGGTCAAACGCCAGTCATACTTCAGTGACACGCCCCTGTGCAGGCGGGAACTGAACCAGAGCCCGTCTCTGAACTACACTTTGCCCTTATAGACATGAACTAGGACGACCCATCTTGCTACGCATTAATTATCTTTGCTGCAGGCTTGGAGAGGAGAGAAAGTGCATCATAACAAAGGGACACCAGACCCTATTGGGAGCAGCTGTACTGCAGGCTTGGAGAGGGAGTTAGAAAATGAAGCCAAAAACTACAAGCTTCCCATGCTGCTTCCTTATGTTGGAATGTGCAAAAATGTACAAAAATCAAAAGGATGCCTTCTTGTATGTGATTTCTGCAACAGAGGTACTGAAGACGATTTGATCTTCTGTTATGTTATGCTGTAGGGTAGACTGATGACACACATGTACAGCCAACTCTTATACTAAAAAATACTAAATTGATGTGCTATAATGCTGACCTACTCAATGTATCTCAACAATAATTTAATAAAACAACATCATAGTCATTTATTTCATCATCATTTCCCGTGCGTCATGTCAGCTGGTGTGTCCGGGGCGTTTTTAGCTCCTCCCAGCTGACACTGGCAAGTCGCGTTTCCAGTCAGGCGCAATCGATTATTTCAAATGAGTAAATAAATACAAATTACTAATAATAATAAAAAAAGGTTGATGCCGAATGAGTCCCGTAGACAGTACAAAAAAAAAGATTCCCAGCTGTATTATGGACTGGACAGAAACACACTTCCTGTATAACGTGTTTGACGCACTTCCTAAAGACATCAAACATCTCTTTTCATGCCACCTCTCTTGTCGGTCCTCTGTCCTCCAGCTCGTGCCCTGGAAATCGTTCAAAGTCAAAGTCAAAGTCAAAGTCAAAGTCAGCTTTATTGTCAATTTCTTCACATGTTCCAGACATACAAAGAGATCGAAATTACGTTTCTCACTATCCCACGGTGAAGACAAGACATATTTGACCAATTTTAAGTCCATGAACAAACATAACATTCAAGTAAACAAAAAAGTAAGTAAATAAGTAAATAAGAGGGCACATATAATAATGAAAAATAAGAGCAGCAAAATTTTGTCCAAATTGTGCATAGACAGTCAATAAAATACTAGTGCAAATACTGTAAAATACTATAAAATACTGTTTGACCTAAGTAATAAAGAAAGTGGCATAGTGGTGCAAGTTATGTAAGAGCAGCAGAAGTGTTGTGTTTTCAGGACAACAACACCAAGTTGTAAAGTGTACAAGTGTGCAAGTGTTCAAGTGTGCAGGTGGAGTAGTGCAGGCGGCCATTGTGGGTCCAATGTCCAGGATGTTATGTAGCTGAGGGTGGAGGGGGGAGAGGAGGGAGAGAGTTCAGCATCCTTACAAAGTTCGGCGTCATCGAGGACATCTCATTTGTCTAATTGTAACCAGAGGAGGTGAGACCGAGGAGAGAAGAGAGAGGAGGGAGGAGAGGAGAGGAGAGAGGAGAGAGGGTCAATGCGCGAGGAAACACGAGAGCATCCTATGCTGAAGCGTTTTCAGTCGAAATTGTGCGATCATTGGTCCAAACTACCAAGGAGAAAAGTTCCCTCCCACGTCTGTCAACTTTCAGTTTCAAACAAGTTCGTAGCGATTTATTAGCGACAATAAATGAGTAGATAGACCAAGAAAAGATCTTTATATTCTGAAATTATCATGAACTACCATGCACACTTAAACAAAAAATGATGCCTGTTTTGTTCATGCGTTGTATTTAAATAAGTATTCTTTCATGTCTCTAGAGCTATCATGCATTACTTCATTATCAGGGTCAACAGATACTCCATGTTCATATGATATTTGTAGGCTTTGGTAGAAGTTTATATTCTCTGCAATATGTGTGTAACAATGGTCTGTTTATTCTAGTCTAAATTCTAAGTGATGCTTTGCCGCATCATCAGTAATTGACGTCTCTTAAAAGTGATGCGGGACATCTCATTTCTCATATAGATCTCGCCTTGACTCCTCCATCCTCCTTACATTCCTTCCTTGTTTCCTTCACAAAATGAATTAGAAGGAGGGGCTAGGACAGGAGGAAGGGAGGGAGGAAGGGAGGGAGGAAGGGAGGGAGAACAGAAAGAGAAGTGAGATGCACCCTGAAAGCTCTACTGGGGAGATGTCTGCTGGATTTCATTGAGGATAGCGCTGCACAGCTCACCGCTGCCCCCGATGGCTTCTGCAGGTATTACTGCTCCTGGGACCCCAGCACAGGAAGCGGTGGTGTTGGGGTGGAGTGAGATCAGGTCTCTGCAGCTCTGATTGGTGGATGAGCAGAGAGGCTCCATTGAGGCTTCATAGCGGGCATCACAGTGACCAGCGGCACGCTGCAGACTCTCTATTGGCTGCTTTAATTTGGCAGCGGCACGCTACAGACTCTCTATTGGCTGCTTTAATTTGGTGGCGGCACGCTGCAGACTCTCTATTGGCTGCTTTAATTTGGCAGCGGCACGCTACAGACTCTCTATTAGCTGCTTTACTTTGGCGGCGGAATGGTTGGTCCCACCAGAGAGGCACTAGTGACAAAGCAGTGTTCACAAGTGCTTTGAGGTGTTGAGTCTCTGTCAGATAGTATTCAATCATAATACATCCTGAAACATTTGTTCATGATCAAATTCATCACACACACACAAACACACACACACCTTAGGCGCTCTCACCCTAACAGGTAACACACACGCAACTAGAGAGATGAGGTAAGCTGTGAAGCTGCCTCAGAGACCATCAGAGCTATACTGGGGAATCGCTGATGATCGGAAAAACTGACCTTGCCCGTCAGATGCCCCGCGGAGCATTCCCTGCCTGCTGAAAATGATCAACAACACCATCCCACACCTATAAAACACATTCCGCTGTTAATCAACCATTCATGTTCCAGGGCTCCCCAAATCACATTCCGCTGTTAATCAACCATTCATGTTGCAGGGCTCCCCAAATCACATTCCACAGTCAATCAGTCATTTATGTTCCAGGGCTCCCCAATATTGTTCCAGGGCTCCCCTAAACATATTCCAGTGTTAATCAACCCTTCACGTTCCAGGGCTCCCCTAAACACATTCCACTGTTAATCAATCATTCACGTTCCAGGGCTCCCCTAAACATATTCCAGTGTTAATCAATCATTCATGTTCCTCCCTGGTCCATATCACGGCGCCTGGTCCAAACACATGCTCCGTGGGACAGCACACATCCAAACACTCACACACAGCTTAAAAGAGGGAGTCGCATGGCAACCAGGCCCGGCGACACAAATAGAACCAGCTCTGTGCTCTGCGCTCTGGGTCACTCTGCGCTCTGGGTCACTCTGCGCTCTGGGTCTGGGTCACTCTGCGCTCTGGGTCTGGGTCACTCTGCACTCAGGGTCACACTGCTGGTCTGACTAGCTCCCTGCAGCTCTGTCTGACGGGCAAGAGGTGTTTCCTCAAATAAGAACTACAGAAGAGGATGGGGCAGTTTATCAGTACGGAGTACCTCAAGTTTTAGATTAGATGAGATTAGATTCAACTTTTTTTGTCATTGTGCAGAGTACAAGTACAGAGACCACGAAATACAGTTTGCGTCTAACCAGAAGTGCAAGAAAGCACTGTAGTATATAAAATAGTGCAGTGTAGACAGTAGTATACAGTTGGTTTACAGAAGGCGGTTTACAGAAGGTGTAATAGCAGTTACCTTATAAGAGCAGAATAAATATGGCTATGTAGTATGAACAATGTATGAACAACATGTACAGATATGTGCAATGTATAGCAGTAACATTATAAGAGTAAGAATCATATGCAGTGTATTAACATAATATATTACAAGAAAAAAAGTAAATATGGATATTCAGTATGAACCATATAGATATGTACAGTATGTACAGCTATGCGCAGTGTGGTAACAGTACCATTGCAGTGCAGAAACAGTAACATTATAAGAGTAGTAAGAATAAGTGTATGTGCAGGATGAATAGTATGTAGAGCAGTAGAATATGGCTCTATATGTACGAACTGGACAAGAGGATGCAGTTCATAATTCTGCATTCACAGCTCAGCTTGAGTTTATCCTGCATTTTTCACTGAATTTTACAATAAAATAACACATAATGTGTTGCACCAAATGTCCTATGTTTGTTTTCCTTTAAAGATGGAGTGTGTAGCTTTTGAGGGCATCTAGTGGTGAGGTTGCACAATTACAACCAGCCACGTACCCTTCAAGACCGTCTCTAGAGACAGTGTTCTACTTTGTCCACTCTGGGCTTCCATGCAAAACATGGTAGCACAGGTGGACTGTGGAAGAGGACCTGGTCCCTGCGTAGATGTGAAGGACTGACCTAATGAAAACTCAGTGATTCATAACAACACACCAACCAATCCTGCCATTAATATCATAATCCAAATCCTGCCATTAATACTATAATCCAAATCCTGCCATTAATCCATCTCTGCTCATTAATACCATAATTAATCTCTGCTCAGTGAGCCCATACATCCAACACATTGGTATATACTGTACATATTAATAAAACATTGCACAATGTCAACTAATTATGGGAGTTTGAAGTTAGGGTGAAAGTCGTTTATGTTTGCTGAGAGAGAAGTTGAGTGCAAAATAACCTGAAGTAAATGTGTACTCTGTGTGAAATGCATCCTGGGATAGTTGACCTCCCAGGTCCACGAGACCACTGCTGATGCCTCCTTAGGGAGTGGACGAGGGAAGGAAGGAGTAAACAGGAGGCATGAACATGTGACCTGAACTTGGCTGGTGAAACCTTTAAATGAAAGCAGTATTGTAGACTGTGACTGATGATGGCATTCCACAAGTCCATGGGAACGCAAGTACAGAGAAAAAGGACGCATGACTGTGATGATGTGTCATGATGTAATCATCATGGTGTCCTCTATGGTAAAGTGGGTTGGTCATCTTTGACAGAGAGGAGACATAATCATTGGTATCTGTTTCTTTACAAATGTATTGTTGGGAAATTACCAGGTTATATTTTAAACATGCATGTTTTCTGGAATTCTGGTCCCTATCAGACCAGATCAAATGACTGTTTGATGCTCAAAATTCCTTGTATCCATTCTGAGTTGGGAAAGTCGGCCTTTTGTTATGGTGTCCCTACTTCCTGGAATAATCTTCAATGTAATATAAAAATGAACTCTCTACTTTCTTATAATCAATTCAGATCTGTAATCACAAACCTTCCTGTCAAGTTGTAAATGTTAATTCATTATTATTATTTTATTATTTTGTTTTATTTATAGGCTTAAGCCTGTACTTTCTTTGTTACTGTAATCTTGGCTTCACTGAAAATGAGGACTACCCCCAATGAACCTCCGAGAATAAATAAAGGTTGAATGAGTGAGAATGAATGAATGAATGAATGAATGAATGAAGGTGTGGTCTTACATCAAGAGAGACATCCATCATGACAATGCTCACAACAGAACCCATTGGACCACAATGCACTACACATTGACCTCAAACAAAACTCTAGACTAGCTATCTAGTCTAGCATTCTCAACTCATAGATTCATCTAGAGTAGCATACTAAAACTTACAGATCTTAAACTCACAGGTTAGCCTAGCAGATTTAGCTGTTGTGATTTAGTGGCATGTGAAGTCTGGCTTGGTGCATTGTCTGAACAAAACTGTTAGTTCAACCTCCACAACATTTAGTCATTTGTGCACATCATAGTAGCAATTTCTCCTTCCTCCTTCCATCCTGCGTTTGGACATGTATCAGTTGCTTTTCATACAATCTGCTGTTTTATAACATTATCATTTGCTTATGTCATGTTAGTCAAAATTAACTATACTTATGGATGCTGAATAGTCGTTCCCAATAAAACTTATAGTCTTCATTTCATTGCTTGAGTCATTACATACAAAATTGTTATCAAATTCTGTCACAATGCTGTAGAATTGCACATACAGTAAAAGAGCACATACAGTAAAAATGTGAAACGTACGAATTCAGTGTCTTGTACTCACTTACTCCCCTAACTACAGCAATGTGTAACTAGTTACATTACATTGCATTTGGCCTAGTTTTCAAATGGCTGTACAAGTAGTATATAGTGCTGTCTTGAGCATGTTCAGGTAGTGTCACCGACATTTTGCATTGGAAAACATTGCGAGAATAGGCTACACTGTCACAATGAAAACATGACAAAGCCATTTGACTATCTTGTTCATAAACGATGGTGTCAAGACTTCTCATTTTGATGACGCTGGCCGTTTCATTGACATGAATAGCCTACTTGCTTTTGAGAAATGGACAATCCATTTTGAGCAAGTGACATGCTTTTGCAGGTTATCCATTAGGTTTTGCAGTTTGCACTAATTGTTTTGAGAAATGCACTGACTGCTGTGCAAATGTTAATAGTGATGTGACAAAGCACCAAAGCGACTGAGAAAAACTAACACCAGAAGAGCACTTCAGAGAAGGTAGAACGGAAGCCTGTAAGCTAGCGGGTGTGATGTCACGTTAAGAACCACAACAAATCTAAAAACGGTGAAAGACGGAAAACTGCCAGGTCAACGACGCAGAAAGTCTGAGGGGTGCGTCTTACCGGTGAAGTGAAGAGCTCTTGTGACGAACGAGGGGGTAGGATGCTCCGAACTACAGCCATGGAAGCAACACAAGACACCTGCATGGTTTTGCGCCGGCGCGATTGGGGCCCGGCTTTCAGCTCGAGGAAGACATGCCAGAGATGGAGCCGAGTTGAAGTAAGAGCAGTTGGGAGATGTGAAGTGGAACTAAAGCTCCGGGCACAACCCTCGTGTGCTGCAGGCATTTTAATGAAAGGGGTTATAGACCACAGCCTGAGCGCACATGACCGCACGGAGCCAATGGCAGCGCTGGAAGACTCGTAAAGCTCTGCAGCAGGAGAAGTGAAATGTAGCTCTCGCATATTTATGGCCGTGCTGGCCTCTGAAGAATGGACAGGTCAAGGTTTCAGTCGTTTATCTCCGCGGGTTGATGAATACCAAATGAGCTTCCCTTCACTGGCGTCTGAGACCGACTTCACAACACAGGCCGAGGAGCCCGAGGGGGACCAGAGGCCGCTGACTGCTGAGATTTCGGGAATTCTGGTAACTTTCATCTGTCGCTTCTGACCAGACGTGATAAAACAATGTTATAGTGTTACATCGGTTATGGAATTGTAGTGATATCTGGACTAGAGAAAACCGTCACACGCCCAGACCAAACCAGGCGTCTCCAGTAATACAAAACCCAATCCCATCATCCAGTCTTCTCAGGCGTCTTAATCATAGGGAGTATTTTCACACGGAACGGTGTCGCCACCTTCTGGTTATAGGGTGTACTCACGTAATTAAGGAAATTCTAGATGTAAATACATGCTTAATTTGTACAGAATCCACTATATATCAAGAAAAACTCTTTTGTGGCGTTTGAATTTCAAAATCAAAATTAAATCAAAGTGTTGACTATACAAGGACACGTAGAATCTAGAATTCACTGTCTAAAAACAGACACCATTGAACTCCTTCTTTCCTTGGCCTTTTGAAAACAGCAAAGCGTCAAAAGGATGCTCCGCAACAGGACTTTCTAATTGTAGTTGGACGGTAATAAAGTCATTAACGTAGAGAAACCAGACAGTGAGACAGCGCGTGGTTTATGGAACCGTCTGGGCTCTAGCCTTTGAAGGCTAACCCATTTGCGTCAGACCTCAACAAAACAAGCCACAGCCGGGCTTCTTTTTTCTCCTCACTCTCTTTGTGTGTGTGTGTGTGTGTGTGTGTGTGTGTGTGTGTGTGTGAGAGAAAGAGAGAGAGAGAGAACTAGTGGGTAGCAGAGAGCTATCTTTTGCTGGGTTCTAATAAGCTTTCCCGGCCTGTGTTTGCGGCACACCACCGTATCTGTAATTGCGGCGGCTGGCTGTGGAACTGGGTTATTATATTGATATATTGATACTCAGGCGGGGCGTCCAAAACGCGGCACCGCGTCCGCATTCGCGCGCTTTGCACCCTATAAACAGTTAGAGCCGTGATCGGGCTTTATTGCAGCACGGCTACCAATATCGTCTTCCCGCCCCATATAGTACGCTCTACCGTTTCAGAGCCTTCGCATATCTTCGCAACCATCTACTGTGGTTGAGAAATTACTATTTGGCAACTAAGCCTACCGACACTACACATAATTAAATGACATTGCGAAGGCACCGCAAGATCAAACTTCTACACGATGAAAACATTTGTTTCAACTAAACGAATCTTTCATTTAATCTTTCGGAACGAAACCGTCTGCAAGGTTCTGCGACTCGAAATGATTGTGATTTAGATTTTCATCACAAGTGGAAAACAGGACGAGGGTGGAGGGAGGATTGCGGAAGACCTGGATTAATTATTCTGCTGGGCTATTCATTTTTTATTATCATTTATCGATAGTCATGAAGCGAAAAAGCATGAAATTACCTCTAATTTGTTTTCCTAGACACGTTTTAATTAATCCCAAATGTATCCATTTGTACCCAAAATTATTGCAACATTTAATTAAATGACTGTATTTCTGTTCATTGGAAAAAGAGGATTGCAAGTCGTCGCTTTATTTACAGTGATCATTTTATTTCGTTTTCTTTTTTTCCAATAACTGACCTTTGCCTTAAGTCAAAATAACATTAATTCAATGAGGTACTTTCTATGTGTCCAGTGCTATACGCTTTAAAAAATCTCACAGAATTGAAGTTCTGCCTCAATACAAAAACATGTAAATTCAAACTCACAAAGTCAGTCCTCAACATTTCTTCGAGACTTTTGATGCAAGTAGGTAGTTAGAAAACATAGGTAGTCAACACATAACACCAAATCACAAAACTACACAGAAAAGACAATAAGGGCAAACGAACATGCAGTAAACAGCATTAAATAGAGACCATGTCGCTACACTCCCTGAACACAAGAACGGAAATACTCAACCAAGTCATTGGCTGATGGGAAACGGAAAAGACAAACATTAAACGCTATAAAAACAGCAGCTACCAGAGATCACGTAACGGATATCCACAGAAAGCCTGTGCGCAAAAACACCAACACACCAATCAATGACCCCCGTGGCCCAGGAAACGTTAGCCCGGCCTATAGGACCTTAGACCTTAACACCACCGTACATTTCACGGTGCGGGAGAACTCGACATTTCGGTAAGAGCTAAGCTGTCCACAGTCCCAAACGGCTCTCGCTCTCTCTGTCTCTCTCACTCTGTCTGTCTGTCTGTCTGTCCATCTGCTCTCCATTGGCTCAGTGGTGTTTAGGTCGTTCTTTATTACACTTCTTCATCTTCATTCGGCGGTTTTGGAACCAGATTTTCACCTGCCTCTCAGTGAGGTTGAGCACCCGCGCCACCTCGTACCTGCGGTCACGGGAGAGGTACATGTTAAAGAGGAACTCCTTCTCCAGCTCGAGCGTCTGGTGCTTGGAGTACGGGCAGCGCTTTTTCCGGGTCGAGCTCGCATGGAGCCAGTTGGACGCGGGGTTATCTGCAAGAGCAGGAGGAAATAGTTATTTTAGCCATGCGCTCAGCTCACAGTATTTTATATTAAGGCACAGCAACTGCAAAACGATTATTATTATTATTATTATTATTATTATTATTATTATTATTATATTAACATGCACCATTTCATTTTTTCCTATTCGAGTCTGGTAAGCCTAAATGGTAGGTCAACCAGCAGCCTATAGGCCCACAGGGGCCTCCTAATCACCCTCCAAAATCAAGACCGACATTTTTTAATCATTTCTCTGTAATACAATAATAGAATAACTTTCTCTATAATATACTACAAATATCTTTCCTTGTGATATGCTTGTAATATATTGTACACTTATATTTACTGAATGCGTTTAAAACGAAAACGATTTTGGTTAGATATTTGTTTTAAAGTAATATTTTACTCAACGAATACATTACATGTTTAATTAGTGACTAATTGTAGTTTTAGATAACCTCTTTGACTGGGGGTTCATGGACACTTAAAATCGAATATGCGGCAAATACTTGCAGCGAAATAAGACTTGTGCTGTTTTATGTTGTCGCTACACACATCTAGTTAAGCCTCGCGCAGCGTGACGCCGCTACTTCGGCCTGTGGATTTCATAAACAACCGTCCGCGGCCTCCTCTCAATCCATCCCATCCGTTCAGTCATAATTTCTATTTCATTACAAATTATATTTCTTTATTTTTCTTACAGATTATATTTCTAGGAACCTAAATGTCAGTGATATTTGTTGCTACATCACTATTGGATCCCTCGAGTGCGCGTGGGACTTACTTGGCTCGACATCTGGCTTCTCGTCAGCTGCAGTGGCACTTTTCTCGGCGTTGCTCTGGGGAAAACCGGACGCGGTGTTGCGCTGCGTCTCTTGCTCTGCTATACAACTGTCTTCGTCGATGTCCGCGACCAGCGTCGGTGGTTCCAGAGTGGTGCAGCCGTTGCCACCCGACAGAGGCTCCGGTTTAATCTCGTGATGCACGTTCGTGGCCAATCCCGAGTATGACAGCGGTGCAGATACCGGTTCCAGGGTCCAGGCGCGCAGAGCCATTCCGTCGCCTTCCCCCGTCGGGCATGGCTGGTGTGCGTAGGGATGATACGCGCTCGAGGAGGCGCGGAGCGCTGGATCAGCAACTGAACTCCACGGTGCCCCGAAAATGGCAGATTTGGTCTGAAAGGGGCACTGTTCCTGGTCGCCATACTCGGGAAGCGCGAGCTCTCTCGTCTGGTGCAAAGCAGCTCCCGAGGAATATCTGGATGCCAAATGATCATCAGTCTCGTGCGTAATGTGCGTATCAGCGTAGTAACTCAGTGTCCCTAATGTCGACATCACAAAGCATCTAAAATCCGCCGCAACCGGGCGTACACACCCACTGTAAAACGCACACAAAGGCGGAATCCGCAGAAATCAAGTAACTCCTTGACTTCACTGTGAACTACGGACCTCTAATAAGTTGAATGAAGACTGGGACGGGATTGGACGCCACGGTCACGTGACAATGAGGCAGAACAATGCGGGGCAGTGGAAGCCTGGTGCACCACTGCAAATGGCCACCATTTTACAAGTCATCTTTTAATAGCAAAGCCATACGCTTTTATGACGGAGGATGTCGTTTTATACATACTGTTAGGTTTATGCAATCAGATGTCAACGTCGCTTTGATTGCTGGATCTTAAACACAGCTTGTGGGAGCTATTTGATTGTTAAAATGGTTTAGACATGACATGAGTAGCCTATACATTGTTATTAGGCCGCCTCATGTAGATGAATGATTGACATGTGGTATAAAATGGCAATTCATAAATTCGTAAAATTCTTACACTACACGTAAAATATTCCATAATGTTTGCATTTCCCTACAGTTTACGTGTATAGACAGAAAGAAGATATATTATACAAATAGGCTACACAGCTGTGAAGTACAGGGGTCGGCTTATATAATAATAATAATAATAATAATAATTATAATAATAATAATAATAATTGCTATGAATTTTAGTGAGCGGTTGAAGATATCAAACCTGTGTAAATATGACATTGCCCACTAACTTCCAAATAAAACCAGATCATTTTTACATTTTGGGGGAGTAGCTTGCAACTAAGGTAGGCCAATGAGCACAGATTTCTACAATATTAGGAACAGAGTTTAACGCTACTGCTTTATCTTCTGCATTCTTAACCCAAAAACTCGCAGTTGAAATTGACCCGATTTTAATTCTTCAACATGTTAATGCCCTCTCCAGCAATTTAATATTAAAGCACAATGTTAGAGGTTATACAGTAGACCTATAGTATGTAATATTAAAGCACAATGTTGGAGTTTATACAGTAGGCCTATAGTATTTTATGGAGGTTTGAAACAGCCACTCCAGCCTTATACTACACAGACTGCTAAAATAGCCCAGAAACCATTACATACTTTTTTGACCCAGCAATGCTAATGATTTAGTTAATAAATGCTTAACATGATTTAACAGATATTTTATAATGTTAGCAGAAGTTAAATATTACTCAAAAGGATGATGAATTAGTATGAGCATTTTATGAAGATGTGTTTTATTTAATATTTTTAATGACAATAAAGTTTTATAGAAATGTGGGTGAGCAGTCATTACACTACGTACATTCAAACGATGGAACAGCTCCATGCAAGTGATAACAGTCCAATAGGTCAATAGGTCGCTGAGATCTGAGATTTCGGAGAGCATTTCTGAATAAAGCAACACTGCGTCCGTGCCCGCGCTGCATGCCTGCGCATAGTTGCTGGCTGGGCCGAGCTGCCCCCCGCCTTTCGTGCTCTGCGGGGCCCTCGAGCGCTTCCATTCTTTTTTAACCTTGTCTCGCGGAAGGCCGGGCTGATTGGGTGCCATAACCGTCCACTTTTATCGGGGGGTTATTTGGTTGTTTCCCTCTGTCGGTTACAACCCTCTGTCTGGACCCAATATCGCCAATAAAGCCCCTTTGTGCCTCTGGAGCGCGCGGCAGACGCATCCGGCGCGCGGGGGGTGTGGTCGTGACGGCTGTGAATTGATCGTAACCGAGGCCTTGTTGCTCTGTTCACTCTCAGAGAGATTCCCAAGCTCATCGGTTCTTCCTGTGTTTTCTTTGAAAATGACCGCAGTCAGCAGAAAGGCCTGCGCGTCTGTCCGTGCGTGGTCTGGCCAGCATATGGGCTGGACTGGAGGCATGTTTGGGCTACAGTGGACAGACCTCTGTATGCAAAGAGCCCGTGGGCAGTGCTGAGGTTGAGTCGCCGTGGTGTGTCATCTGAAGCCACCGGGTGGATGTACACACGGGTTGTTTATGGAGTCCTAAATGTCCGGGAAATCTCGGATCCTCGCTGGTTTGGCTGTTTCGCAGGCTCGCGCTGAGGCAATTAAGACAGTTTCGTGTTGTGGAGTTAAAATTAAAAGCCCAACAACATGAAACTACCTAAATCACGCAACAGCCTTTAAAACGACACTTCTCAAACATACTCATTTCTTTTGGTGCAATAAATAATGTCATCTTAACCCTGATTGCATGGAATCTTGAATGCATTGAATGCATTGTCAATTACAACAAGTTGAGATTTAATTCAGTTCCAAACTAAACATACAATTCCTACATTTTTTCCTGAAAAGACAAGCCAACAATACTATGGGCGCGTAAATTAGTTTACCTTGTAAAAATGCACCTTAAACGCGAAACAGGCCCTGTGTGTTCTTGTCCGGAGAGAGAGAGAGAGATCACTACCACCGGTACATACAGTGAAGGGCCTGAACAAACCACACAACACCCTTTTCCTCTAGTAAGACACAGAATGCAACCCCGAGAATGAGTCGGTGACGCTGTAGAGTGTGTGTCCATGAGTTCATGAGTTTATTTGTTTTCTCGACACATCATCCGTTCACAGTATATACTCTCGGGGCCAGTATTAAAATAATGTGGGACCACCGAAACGGCGAACCCACCAGTGATAATCGCTACTGAATATCTGCAGGTTCAACAATCATGGGGTTGCGCCCATTTTAAAACAGAACAGTCCCCCACAGAGCAAAATATGCAGACTTTTCATCCGACCTTTAATCATGTTTCAGGCAATTAAGCTAGAGTCGTGAGAAAAACATGTCCATAACAGCGAGTCATAACAGCCACTTGACTTGACCATGCAAAGATGCCGATGCTATGTACAATAGTAAACCTCGTCCCACATAGCCCAGGTGAACCCTCTAATAGTGGAAAACGTGTCCACCGCTGTCAGTTCTGCCCGTAGACATAGCCTTACTCAAGGTTTCCTGGAAACTTTATAAATAATGAGGACAAATATTCACAACAAAAACGTGGAATAATACTGACATATAAACAGATAAAAACGTCAACAGTACACGACAATAAATTAGCAATATTCTCCTGCACAGTTAGACATGATAAAACTGGGCACGCGCGGAGGGCCAGGAAGGGACTCAGGAAAACCCGTAATTGGCCGAAAGCTCTCGAATCCTGTTCTCGCGACTCATCTTCTTGAGCTTCATCCGGCGGTTCTGGAACCAGATTTTCACCTGTCTGTCTGTGAGGTGCACGCTGCGGCTGATCTCCAGGCGCCGCTCGCGGGTCAGGTACATGTTAAACAGGAACTCCTTCTCCAGCTCGAGCGTCTGGTGCTTGGTGTACGGGCAGCGCTTTTTCCGGCCGCTCTTCGCCGTTAGCCAGCTGGCCGTGCCATCACTCCGCGACTCACCTATGGAGAGGGTCAGGAAGATAGCACTAGGGTGAATATTTCTCTCTCTCTCTCTCTATCTCTCTCTCTCTTTCTCTTTCTCTTTCTCTCTCACACACACACACACACACACACACACACACACACACACACACATAAATGCACACGCATTTGCACAAGTAACACTTAATACTAAAAATGCAAGGTCTTCCTGTTTGTTTTTTTTGTCAAAAAGTACATTTTATTTACTTACTCAATTCAATGTCATTTTAGTTGCAAGTTAAGTAATAATAATAATAATAATAATAATCTGTCTGCTGTCTTCTCTGCTATGCTGCTCTAGCTCCTCTAGTCTCTAAGTGAATAAATGTATTATTATTATTATTATTATTATTATTATTATTATTATTATAATGAACGTTTATGGTCACTATTATTGTTTGTAATAATACAACTCTATAATAACAAAACATAACAACAATAAAAATAAGATCAATAATAATAATAATAATAATAATAAAAATAATAATCTTATTATTAATACTATTATTATTCGTATTCTTCTTATTGTTTTAGTGGGTTAATGTTTGTGATTTAAATGGTTAATCCACAAGCCAATTTCAATCAGGTGCATTCACTAGGCCTAACAATAATAGAGCCATGGCAATTTGATAAGCAAGTAAGACATAATAGAGCCATGGCAATTTGGTAAACAAGTACACCATAATATAATCATGGCAATTTGTCACCAATTTACAGTTCAAAGTCAAATTTTAGAGCTCAAAGTCAAATTTGGCACGCATTATTTCGTTTCCATTCTTTGACATTATGTGCAGGTATGGATATATGTAGTATATAGCATAGATTTACATGACCTGTAAATAAGTCATGCAAATATGTTATATAATTATTTTACGAAGCGGTAGGGTTAAGATCCGAGGTTTGCTTGTCCTTCCTGAAAGAGGAGAGAGGGCAACCGGTGTCATGAAGAATGGCGATAGCCTCTTACTCTACACTGTCTCTGCGTGGAATGACTGCTGTCACACACACACACAGTCTACCGATCTGTGTCCACCTCTGTGTTGCACACATACTGACACAAACTCATGTTTATTTTCTAAAAAACATTTTCCCCTCGCGCTGAGTAGTGCTGAGTTTATGCGGACATACTGACATCACGGTCCAGTAGTTGAACGGAAGTTGTAGTTTTATTGCCACCTCACTGTCTGCAGCTGAAATAGTGCCGATTGGACTACTCGGCTTCCATTTAATCGCAATTAAGAGACTGATCGGCTTGCATTTAATGTTGTCGGTCAGTATTCCTGTGTGTGTGATGGGCTATAACGTGATAAAGAAGGTGAATGGTGAGCATCTCGCAGAATCACAAAGATACCGGAAAGGCCACATTCGTGTGCAATGCACGTGCTTTGGATTGGACGCGCAACACCTCGTCATGTAATAATAAAAACAGTAAAGGGAATTGCCGCTCATTCTAACGCTGTCAAACTATCAAAGCCTGCCTCTGATCGGGCGCGCGTACCGGAGTGACGTGAGTAGCCTATACGAGCACCGTTAAAATCACTAAACACAGCGTTTCCGTTTCCCATCTCAGATAGGATGCATTGCTACACAGCGCTCCCACTTTGTGGTCACGCCTTAAAAATCGATCCACTACAATCAACACAAAATGTCGAGAAAAACACAATGTTACCTTTCTTCGGCTTTGCAGAGCTGTTTGCGAGGCTGTCCGCGGGCTCGGGCGACGACGAGGCACCGGCGGAATAGTCCTGCGTCTCCTTGTCTCGCGCTGGTGTGCAAGGTGCGCATGTAGGGGGTGCGTCGCTCTCTCGCCTGACTGTCTCTGGTGCAGGCGAGGCCGACGGTGAGGTGTCGAAGCAGGCTGCGCGTGGTGGAGGAAAGTGAGGGGAATTGGACTGAAGCTCAGAGAAACATTTTGAGGTCGTGTATGTCTGAGACAAGCGGAAGTAACCGGGTACGGGAACGGTGCCGCTGCTGTTCACTGGACACGAGTCTGGCGTTCCGCGCGAGTACACCTCCTCGGTCAGTGAGTCTTTGGGACACTTCTCCGGTTCGTACAAACAGTACGAGCTCTCTTCCTTAATACTCGGGGAGAAGGTGCGGGCAGGTTGGCTGATGGTCTGTTCCACGCGACACGACCGAGACGCCCCCAGCCATGCGTCCATGCCCTGCGGATAAGGGCTCGATGATGGGACCACAGTCTGAGACTGACCCTCGCTGCGTTTAAATCCAGGGAAATAGCCACAGTTAGGTAGTCCGTAGGAATACTCGGAACCAGGGGGCAAATATAAGCCAGCGCTCGGGTAGCACGAGCCGCTGCCCTCGATCCGTCCGTTGATTAGGGAGTCCACCAGAAACGAATTTCCAGCCGGGTTATCCGAGCATGACATCTTTGTGGTATATTTTGACGGAGGAAGGATCCCTGTCTGGCTGACATTTCTTGTACAAAACATGCTGAATATAATTACCGATAACCATACAACTCGGCGCTAGCTAACAGCCAATTAAATCGCAACAAGGGGAGAGACTCCTCCCATCGCCTGTACGTAGGGACAAAGTGCGGTGTCCTTTTCTGGACGTGGGGCTTAAAAAAAGAGTCAAATGTGTATTACATCCTATCTGTTAAGTCCGAAATTATGGGCTTGTATACGCGGAATGTGACACTGAGCGCATTTCTTTTTATGATGATCGTTGTCATAAACACTAACTCTGGACACACACGGGCTCTCGGACGTATTCTCCCAAACACACATCAAGGGGCACAAATGCTGGACATGCGTTTGTGTTTCAATATCATACAACAAATTCAACAGAATTCTTAAATCCCCAAATATGTGCCAGTAATGAAAGCTATGGTGCGCCCAACGTAGAGAATTTATATCGACAAAATGTGATTCAGGGCAGTAGTCTAATTGCTTCGCTGTGAGGTAAACAATAACCTACTTGGTTAATATAATATATTTGAGCTCTCAAATACAATTCAAGGGCATGTGTTCAATCTTCCCCCATGTTTTAAAGATACAGAAAATGCCTGGTGTGGATGGTTGCCATGAATACGCCGTTGAGATGAAATAGCGTCTGAGGTGCAGGCCGGGATTTTACAGTATTTGGGATATTAAATCTCTTCAATCACCAGTTAAATGAATACTAACTGCGGTTTCAACTTTCTGTCAATGTGGTGGCTCTTCTCCTTAAGAAAATGAAACACAATCAAATACATTTTAGATAGACCATATTCTCCATTTAAAGTATTTGGTCATGGCCTCCTCACGTTCACGTTTGATTTTTACACGGGTTCCAGAGTTCACCGAGACATTTTAATTCCTAATTTTGAATAACATCATGCTTTTTAAAAGTCAAGAAAAAATACAACCCAGTTTCTGAATGTTTGTTTTCAAATGGCCTCGCTACAAATCCCTAATTCAAAATAGTTTGCATGTGGAGAACAATCCATCTTGGGTTAAACTCAACATTAGGATCATGTAACAGCGGTCCAACAAATAAACTCACGACGTAAAATATGTGCCGTTATACGGGCGCTCGTGTGCTTAACCTGCCTTTTATCGAGTACCGGTTATATGCCCCCTCTCTCGTGTCAAATAATGTGGCATTTTATGATATCCTGCGGAGGTTCGTTTGCTCGAAAGCACAGGGCGGCCTCGGAAATCCAGTGTCTCCTTTTCCCCACAAGTCGGTTTTGGCTCGTATGTGCCTCGCGGGCCCGTTTCCGTTTTATCCTTTAATACTTCTCCAAGTAAGACACAATATTTATAGAGACGGAGAAAGCTTAAATCAGATAATCCAACAACATGAAGTTACCTGAATGTATTAACCACACTAAAAGAGCAAAACGGTGACTAGATGTTGGTCAAAGTGAAAGGGTTGTGACAAGCGACATCCAAGTCTAGTTTAGTTTGAGTAAAATCTCGCAGCACCGTTACAGTTTAGGCGTTTCTGAGCCGTAGGCCGTGTGTCTTCTTCACTGCGCTCTCAATTAAAAATATTCTGCTCTTGGGCCACACACAAGAAGGGCAATATATAGCGATAGTCTCTGACCACTGCCGCGAACTTCGTGTTGTTATAGTGTTGTTTCCGTAACAAAACTACATTTACCCTTTATGTTGACCATTTGCGCATGGTAGGCAATTTTAGTAAGTAGGGTTCACCTCAACCCTCCTTTAATTGGTCCCACTTCCTGTTGTGTTAAACTAGACAGACATAGACAGAAGCATTTCTCTGTGACACACTATCATAAGCATTCTCTTATCAAATACAGCGCGCACAGCATGTGGATTTACCTGAGCTCGAGAAAGTCTCTCACGCTAGCGTTCTCTTCAGCGTCCGTACGGTTGTGTTCAAATGATCGGCCATGACATTGATCTGGGCAGCGCCCCCTAGCGGCTCACCCTCGGCTCAGTGAAGCGAGTTGAGCCAGGGACTCCAGCGTGGTGCCGTGGTGGGACGCAGAGACAAATGATCCCGGAAAAGCCCGTGAACACCAGCTTTCAATGGTTTTAGCCGCTGTTTGTTGCCCCTTAGTCACAGTTAATAACCTTGGTCTCAGACAGTTTATTGCGCTGCACTCCAATTGTACAAATGCTCCAGTCTGGACCGCCTTTTATGGCCAAGTTGCTAAAGCAACCGAGGGGGGATGTGCCGTAATTAGGTCGAAATTCCAGAGAGCCTCAAAGGATGCGCGAGGCAGAGCGGCCGAGCGCAGCTCCGGTTGTCCAAAGTGTGAGCTGTTATTAGACAACTGTGTGCCATTAGGCTGTCTTATTGCTCTCGCGGATGCCATTAAGCATATTCCAGAATATTCGTAGAATTTCGTACACAACCCCCAACTTTTTCCATCTAAAGGTGCAATATGCAGGTTTTGTGCAACCAAACAAAAGTAAACCAGAAACCAGACAAAATGCTCATGGAAATATAATTATAGTGTGAAGGCTCATAGTAAGAATGGAATATTAAAATCACAGTGACTTCTTTTGATCCAGACTTAGTGAGCACAGCATCTTCAGGTGCCCACATGAGTTCCGCTGTTAGTCATGTGATATGCATTTGATTTTTCACAGTGTAAATAATCTATAATTAATCATTTGTGGTTAATAAGACCTTGAAGTGCACTAAATAGTGACAGCTCGAATAATAACACCATTTTGTATAATATTTCCATGTTTTTCTTTACCACTTGTGCAGTAGGATAGCTAACATTAACCACTTTATAGATTGGGCCTCAATGACATCTAAGCACTATTTAAGTCCATGTTAAATTTAATTTCACACTGTGTGTTTTAATGTACACAATGAGAATGCAGTGTTTAGCCCATTGTTCAGTAGAAGGTATTAAACACTATATTTTTTCCACCGTTATTTCTGTTTCGTCCTTCATACTGTTTGCAGTTTCTAATAGTCATACACATTCTGTGTGTAGTGCTTCCCTAATTCATACTGTTTACAGTTTCTAATAGTCCTGCACATTCTGTGTGTAGGCCTAGTGCTTCCCTAATTCCCTAATTCATACTGTTTACAGTTTCTAACAGTCCTGCACATTCTGTGTGTAGTGCTTCCCTAATACATACTGTTTACAGTTTCTAATAATCCTACACATTCTGTGTAGTGCTTCCCTAATTCCCTCTATCGCCTTTGTGTATATCTCTCCCGGTTCTCTCTTTCTATTGCCATTGTTTATATTTCTCCTACCAAAGACAATGTGACGAAAGTATATCTACAGACGAAACAAACAAGCAGGACACAATTTATACACTAGGCCTACTATTGGAAAGAAACTAGTCCCCAGCATTGGTACACTATAGACTCAATTTTACTTGTGGCAAGACAACCTACATTGTTCATTTAAATATTAACAAATAAAGGGGAGAGTCTCGTTTGTGTAGTGTTAGTGCTCGCCAACATTAAAATGACCTGGTGGTTGCCGCTTGGGTTAATAGTATTTTTTGATTCATTGAGACATCCATGGTCTCGCGTTTAGGAAGGAGTTCCGTAATCGACACCCCCGATCGTGACAGATATTTGATCCGTGATTCAATTTATGTTCCTAGAAACTGCGTATAGCAATATACATCAAACATTTGATACCAAGCCTGCTAATAGCCCACACCATTAGACGCAGGCAGGAAATCTGCTGCAATGACACCAGGATTTATTGTAATTATATGAATGTGTCTAACTGATACAGACACACTCAAATCCGCAACAGGCCAATTTGTCTAAAACCCATAACCTGGGTATATCTCTCTTTTTCTTTCTTTCTGAAGAGGACAAGATGGCGGGGTTCTGCACTTTTCAAATATCCGCCAAGTTTGACTTTCACACTCCAGGCCTTTTAATTAAAAACAGCGCGAACACCTGAAACTCTTTTTAAAGACGTGACTTAAACCTAACACAAGATGTAGACGCGACATTACACGACCGAGGCGAAAAATTAAGAATAACATGGAATAGATGGATAGATAGACATATAGACAGATAATAAATATAAAGTCTACTGAGTAACTTTCATAATATTTTCTAATTGTGCGTGCGCAAAAGTACAAACAAAATAATCGTTGAAAAGGAAGTACAATATTGATAGATTAAAAAGTCCCCAATTCCCTGACAACGAACCTCCCGTTGGGTGCTTGACATGTTTAAGATACATACAGAGCCATACAGTGCATTGGGCCACACCGTTAGACATTAGTAGATATTATTGCTACAAATGTACCCATGAGCGCAAATGGACATACACTGTAATTATGTATAATAATAATAATAATAATAATAATAATAATATCCATTGTAATTATCATGGCCATAATAATCACACAATGACCCGCAAGTGGGGGCGCCCTGCCGTGGAACACGACACATTGCAAATAATGTTTTTTTTCTTTAGTTCAGAGCACGAAGGGGCATCACAACTGAGCTGTGAAGAGAAATTCTGATTCCAGTTGCAGTTTGGAGTCCGAAGGGCGGAATGTCGCCCACAGCCGCGAACTTGAAATTAACCATCGCGTCTCTGCTGTCCCAGCGCGGGCCTCTCGCGCTCACAGCTCGTGGCTCACAGCAGTGGGTTCGCGCTGTAGTACTGCAGCCGGTCCCGGTTCAGCTTCTTCTCCTTCATCCGCCGGTTTTGAAACCAAATCTTGACCTGCCTGTCGGTGAGGTTTAGCATCCGGGAGAGCTGAAGGCGCTTCTCCTTGTTTATGTACACGCTGAAGAAGAACTCTCTCTCCAGCTCCCGGATCTGGTACTTTGTGTATGGACATCTCTTTTTCCGTGTCCTCTGGCCACCTGAGACGCACACACACACACACACACACACACAAAAACATACCTGCAATCAGCTATCCAGAAACACATCTACAAACACTAACAATCTGGACCTCTCTCTAAACACACAAATACACACATACACACACACACACACGGACATTGAGCGGACTGCTTTACATTGTTGCTGCATATTCTAGTGATATTGCTGTGAAATCGCACACGACGTTCCTCGGTCTCAGAGGCCGGTGTAATCCGACAGAACAGAACTAGACCAGCGCGAGGGAACTGGCAGGCCGAAGGAAGACCGATGGCCTTGGATGTAAATCAGAATGAATTCGGCGAGTTACCGCCAGCTTTATACAGAACACGCAAAGGACAGGAAATATAACCTCTACAGATCCGTATAGTGTACACGGAGGCAACACACTGACTTGTATAATTATACACCTATACTGCGACTATTGTAGCAGCCTAATAATTAAAGAGCACAGTAATGCTTATTAAACGCTCCACTAACTCATTTTGGTGTAATATTATTTGTCTATTAATTACCCAAGGTCCAAAATAAACGTCTATGAAACAGTTCAAATATTTTCTAAAGTAGACTTAAACTTTAAAAGGGGAAACAGACTGTGTTTCACGGCCAATTTCAATCTCAAGCACGTGATCTTGCGTTTATAACAAAGTTTTGTTGGGCTAGATCTACGGGCCCTCCATAAACCTTATGCGCTTATAAAACAGCATATAAAACCTTTAACAGCGGCGCAGAAGATTGCAAACTTTCGCAGAGCTGGGCCGTGCGGGTATACGTACTGCCGCCGCTGTATTTCTCCTCATTGTTGCCGGAAGAGGATTCAGGGCTGCTGTTCTCCTCGCGCCGCTCTTTCTCCCCCGTTTCCCGGCACGTGTCCGAGCCGGACTCCGGTGCAGGCGGTGGTTTGCTGGCGGTCCTGTCCACCGGCTGCTCCGTTGACACACTCTCTGTGCTGCCGTATGCGGTCTCGAAGAACTGGTCAAACGCCTGCGGTAGGACTCCGTTCCTGCCCACGCCGCCGTATAGATTGGACGTGTGGCTGGGCGCGGAATGATAGACAACCGAGTTGTTTTTTGCAAACATTTCCCCCAGCGTCCCGGGGCTCGATAGACAGTCCCGGTGCACCACGTCGTCCGCGCTGCAACAGTGGGACAGATTTCCCCGGTGGTGCCATTTGCTGGCTGTGTCAATGCCATATTCCCTGAAGGAGACCTCCCTTACGGACTGGACCTGCGGGAGACTGGGGGACGAGTACGAGTATGTCATGGGGCAGGACGACGGGGTCTGGGGCAGGAACGGCGGGAGGCTCGAGAAGTCCGTCCCGGACACGTAGTACGTGCAGCTGGGTAGATACATGTTCGACCCAACGGGCACCCGCTCGTCAAAATCCATCATGGCTCGGGGCTTGGCCGGGCTCTACACACGCGCTCCGGCGCGGCTGCTGCTGCTGTTGCTGCTGTGCCTTTGAAGCATATTCGCGCAGCTGAAATTTTCAGACGCGAGCTGACGTGGAGATCCATCTCCATCCATCTCACAGGGCGAGCGGTCACGTGACCACGGGCAGAAAATGACATATTCCTCTGTTCAAGTGGAGGGAGCCATGTGTGTGTGTGTGTGTTTGTGTGTGTGTGTGTGAATTGAACAGCATCTGCATGAGTGACGTGTTGATGATATATTTATGTCCCATTGGGTAGTTATTATGATAGATATAAGCGATAAGACAGTCATCACCATGCAGAACGGTGCGAAGCGCTTTCAGCATATCCAGCAAACGCTGCATTTACTCTCGCGTCCGAGATGCGAGGCCTTGGGAATCTAAATGATGCACGAGTGTGTAAGTTATGAGTGTGTGCAGTTTCTGTCGTTTTTGACAGAGGAGTAGCAGCGTGGTGTCCCCTGAGTGAGACGACCGGGCCCATGGTGCTCGGGCCCTTGGGCAACCTCTCTGGGACACGGGCCTGTGTACGTTTCAGCGTCTTGTGATTTTCAGCTGTTGTCTAGGCAGAAAATAACCCTTCGTCTCACCAGAGGCGCATTCTCGGCGTCCCCGAAACGATCCGCTATACCTCCATGTCGCTCATAGCCACCATGTTCATCGCCACCGCCGGCGGTGTCGTTGAACTCTCATTTTATATTTTACGCTGCGTCCTTCCAGTCTAATAGTTGCACCTTGTCTAAATAATTCACGGCGTGTAGATTTAAAAATAATTTTATCTATCTATCTATCTATCTATCTATCTATCTATCTCTATATATATATATATATATATATATATATTATCTGTCTATCTATCTATCTATATATCTGGTGTCCTTTAATTGGGATGTTCTCACTGGCTGTTCATTTTGTTTAGGTTCTGGGCCCTTTTCCTTTGGAGTAGCTTGTTTTTTTCTGTTTCCGAGCCTTCAGGGGAACTTTGGTGAATATTCTGTAACCTACATCTCGGTCGGGATGCGGCCCGCAGCATTACAGTAACATGCTGCACCTCAGCCTTCCAAATGACTCAACTGACGCAGTGCGACTCTGTCTTCATTTACGATTAATTTCAGGCCACGATCCCTTCCTTTAGTTTCATTAAGAATATCATCTTTAACGACAACCCAAAGCAAGAGAGCAAAATGAATAGGCGTCTTTTGGGCCAAATCCTGACACCAATATAATGACACTGATAATAAATTAGAGTTAGATGTGAAGAATTAAAAACAAATAGTTTTGTTTGGTTGATATGATTAGCTAGAGTATGTCAGTACTGTACACATGTGGAAATCACCAAACACGTTTTCTGATAAGTGGGTTGGGGGAATAGTCAAATGGCCTAAATAAAAACGAGACAAAAAACAACTCTGACTGCCTTTGTCTCTAGAGCAACAGAGGAGCAGTAGTAGACTAAATGTTGTTAAAGCTCTAAAGTTTGCACTGGGCGCGGGGGGTGACGGAGACGCAGCACAACCCCGGACAGATATGGGCTTTTATGGGGCTATCGGTGGCCGGCTGTAGCTATTGTCGAGGCCGACATGTGGGGAGTGCGGAGGCGCGCTCTTGAGACGCCACCTACTTGGAATTCGTGAACTTCAATGAGACCTCGAGCCACGAGTAACCTCAAATTAAACGGGTACAGATAGAACTCACAGCGCAAGATCAGGTAAGACCCACAGTAATCCTAAACCACCGTGGCACTATGCAAGTTATAGCTGTTGATTATACGATTGGTTCGGGTATATAAAATAGATATTTATGTGTTTAAATAAAAGTCTACCTTTATCCTCGCTCCGCTGTAGTTAGGCTAGGCCCACTGTTAAATGATAAATACTATTATACATGCCAGTTGACTTTCTAACATAGCCTATGCAGAAATTATTTTACGTCTTATCGCCCTCACACAGACGGCTCCTCGAGCCAGACTTCAAGTTCGGGGAGGGTTAGGGTCACGCGCACCACGCGGGGGATGGCCACAGAAAAAAAGGGCTCCGGAAGAAGTCTAACTAAATAGTTTTGTTCGCCATCAGCCCTGTATACTTGTTCATTTCAGTAATTAAGTAAAAACGTGTTTTTTCCTGTGAGAGCCAGCCGTCACGTTCACGGCTACAAGCTCATTCCGCCTTTTTAGGAGTTACTCGGCCGTGCCGTTTCGTCGCCACTTGTTAATTCTAATTACTTGGGAAGTGGAAAGTTTCCTGGTGTTTCAGGTGTGATTTATTCAATTATAAAAGTGTTCATGTAAACGACCAAACAGTCAGTCTGTTCGGTGTAGGCCAACACAACACAACGGAGGTCGCCTTGGTCTGAGACCATGGCCTTGGGGCAGTCGGCCTGCATCGCTTTCCACCAAATATCTTAACGTGTAGTAACCACTCATATGGGTCAGTTAGTACAAATTAAATTATAAAATATGATGCAGCTCGTTTGACAAAGACCTAACGGCATGAGCCTTTATTTAAGAAAATAAAATAATGAACGTTTTGAAAACTATAAACAAACATAATATTTTTACAACTAAATCTCCAAATGAAAATAAGAAAATAACATACTGTTATATAATATAAGTGATTACATTTTATTCAATTTTGGCATTAAAATATTCTGCATGATTATAATCATTTAAGGGTGTTTTACCGGCGAAAACGCGGAGTGGAGATCTCCATTTCGCTCTCAAAAAGACTAACTCCGTGTTCAAAATACAGCGACATTCTACATCAACATGGAGAGAAATCATGAGTCTAGAAGCGGGGGAAAAACGATGTTTGCCAGGAAAGACGTGAAGATCAATTAAAAAACAAGTGAACGCACCTTGAAGATATATTTTGCCTAATTTCTTATTTCTTATTTCTTCTTCTCACAACCCATGACTTAACTTTTTATATAGACTACGTATAACTCTCCAAATGAAAATGTTTGTATTTGAAAAGGTTTAGGCCTATATGTGTTTATTAGAATCGTTATTTTTAGTAAACATTTCCCTTGTGCATATGTATTAGCTTTGTGTGTGTGTGTGTGTGTGTTTGTTTGTTTGTGTCCTTGACAGAACAGAAAGGGAAGGATCAGCAGTTTGCGCTGAGTTCCATACATAGTTGTGGTGTGAATAAAGCACTTTAACAGACTAATTACATGAGATTTTAACAGTCAGTTGCGTTAAGTTCCATCACCATTTTGAGAGGCTGGTGGGAGCACTTGCATGGGGACGGGGTGGAACAGCCTGTCAACATTCGCGCTAAGTGAACTTTCACCCCAACTTTGCCTTGCACTTGCTTGTTCAGTTTGGGAAATGCTATCATGAGTTTTTTTCCCCCCACAGGTGAGACAGCCAGAGACGGCTCGCTAGGACACCTTAGAACCGACACCACACCAGCAGATCACCACACACTGGCCAAGCTGTTCGTTAATTTCGTTCTTATGAAAGTCACTATTTGGCACACAGGAAATCGAAAGAACAAAATGTTAAATATGTGTCGACTCTAACTGTTTTGTACTCTGCACTGTGGTTTTACTGAGTGGCCCTGTCTTTACGGTCCCTGCAAATGCAAAGACTGAGACCATGAGCTTGCTTCGCCCTCGCCCAAGCCGAGCCAAATGTAAACATTTTGGAGCAGTCGACGTTTGTTTCTTACTTTCTCCGCCGAGGGGCTTAAATCAGCGCGTTTTGAAGCAGAGGGTGGAATAAGAAGAATAAGATCCTGACGGAAAATAAAAAAGCCTCGCACGGGCCTGTGGCGCTGCGTCATCACCTCTGCGCGGATGGCAGTCATTAGAAGACAGACGTGGTTTTGTTTCTCCGCAGAACTGCCGTTATTTCTCAATAATGATAGCGGCAACTCGCTACTTTCCACTATAAAATAATACAATCAATTGCAATTATATGTCTGACAAAGCCCTTGGTCGTGTCTTAGGCGGTGAAGGAACATTGCCAATAAGAATTATTAATCCCAGGAACAACAATATTGATATATCACATTGAAATATTGGCTAAGTAGCCTATAGGCTACAGTCCATATTATGATAAGCATATCTCACATCCCGTCTTATCTGGAGACCTCAGTAAAGCAAACATCTGTGCATTTAATAAGCAGTGATGACAGGAGACATGCATCCTGCATGGAAGCCAATATGTTCGGCTAACCGTAGAAATTATTTGCAGCTAACAGTATTGTTTAAAACCAAAGAAAAACAAATAAGCTGTTTCCTTGTAGCCTATTCGTGATTTGTTTTCATGAAGGGAGGTGATTTTGCATAGCCTCGTGTTTTGTTAAAAGAACTGCTATTGCACATGCCACCTTTGGATGGCAGTAGATAGAAAGAGCTGCAGCGCGTTCCCGAGCGTGCACGTTCACAGTTCAAACCCAGTCCGGATCACGTGCACCCCTTAGCCGTGGTTTGCATTTTTCCGGGGATGATGTATTACCTCAGACAGTTTACCATTTTAATGTTGAATCATTTTAATATCTAATCCTAATCATGACATATTTTTATCTCGACATTGTGGGTCACTGCAAACCAAAGAGACCGCGCGAGGGGAGGAGTTCCTGAGTTTAGAGGAAAAGTTCTACAATTTAGACAGATTAGTTTTGCATAACTCGCAGGGTGGGCCCAGTCGCCATTCCTTAAAGTAGCCTTTGATTTGACATGACAGGGGAGTTTATGTGCAAGGAACTATGGAACCGATAACAATTGAATTGATTTATATTGAGGAGAAGTAACTTGAACGCAGATGGTAATGCTTAAACTACTATATTATTATACATGATCAGATGCGTGGGAAATCTTCAGGAAAAAAACCTCTTAAATACTCATTTCCATCCAATAATCATTCTCAGATTAAACATAGACTCTAAATGATCATTAGTTTATGTAATAGGCTAATACGTGACATGCGGTAAATTACAAATGTAACTGAATAATAAACTACTTGTGTTTTTTCTTTGTTATTTGTCCACAACTAGAATATATATATAGTGCGAAAGAGACGGATCTGTTCAAATTGAACATTTCGAAAACGAGTGGGTTGAACTGAACTTAAGTCTGTCTTTCAGTTTCCAGTGTAAGAATTAAAATGTGGTTAACATTATATGTCGCCTATTATGTAGGCTGTAGGACTACTACAACTACAGTTAACTTCACTCTATCCTACATGAAAGGACAAACTGTAAGTGTAGTCTTTCCCGCAATATTCTCCTTTTCTTATATTTTTTTCTTTATTTTTTTTAGTTAAATTCACACTTAAGTTTGACACACTGTATAACTTTTAACGCTATAGATTGAGAACAAATTGTGTATCTTGATCTGTGTTGAATACCATGCTAAATAAATTCAACTTGAATTTAAAGTCGATTTCATGGCGTAAAACATTTTCTTTGCTCTCTCACTCACTCATTCACACACACACACACACACACACACACACACACGCGCGCACACAGAGAGAGAGAGAGAGAGATAAAGTCTGTCATTCTCACTATGTTATACTTTGTCATTCATTTACAGTTGCCATAGTGCTACGATGTAACATTTTCTCTGAGAGATCAAATGAGTTTACAAAATAACAGTTGTGGAATATTAGTGTGGAAACAGTAAATACAAACAGCGACTGACTAGGCTACTGATGCGCTGAAAAATGTTAGTTGTCGCGGTTGTAGTAGCCTATGATAACTGATCCAAACGCGACTAGTTACCGGACACGGCCTTTTAAAATAAACTAGAGTAACGTAGAGAATGTTAACATGGTTATCACAAAATAATTTAGGTGTGTGTGAAGGAAACCTGAAACTGCATTTACACACCTTCAAACTGCGCCCATGCCGAGTAACCACAAGGTGGCGACATTGCTCGCGTTTAACCTCTAGAGGCCTTGAGTTAATTGGGGGAAATCCAGTCTCCGTTCCCATCTTCTCCATTTTAACTCGTTTCGCCTTTGCGCCATAAATCTCTCTTTACAGTGAGACAACTTAAGTAGACAAACAATCGTTCTTTTTATTTTAATCAAAATAATACAGATATAAACAGCTCATAATCTTATTTCCTCTTTTATTTAGGACAGTTCCAATTAGATTAGAAACTTTAATTCAACACAATAGCATACATGTGCATATGATCAGAAAGAAAAGAGATTTATTTTCTGTTGTTTGGCAGGAGTTTGTTTCCTGGAATATAACCTTAATGGGCAGTTATTTTTGTTTTGTTTTAGGCCTATGTACAAAACGATGCGAAGAGAAAACTAAAGAAGGTACCGTGACAGATACTGCATGACTAGGACCAGCAGCCTAATTTAACACGAGCTGGTGACATACAAACTACACAATGGGGTTTTAATTATACGAAGAGGCACTTAGAAATACAGCACTTAGAAATACACATTGTTTTTAGTTCAGAACCATAAAGGGACTCTCCTGATGGATAGCCAGTGAGTTCGGCGCACAACCCCGGCGTTGCCTGCTTGTGTCTGGGCCGCAGCGGACAGTATCTGCCCGGATCCAGGGCGAACGGTGGTCCGGAGCTTAGAGAATACAGCACAACCATATTTACAGTCCAGAACGCGTGACGAAACCTGGGCTACGGGCAAGAGTTCTCTAACGGCCAATGTCCGTTTTCTACACTGGGTACCCCAGGTCCGCGCCTCGCAGTTGAGTTCGGTGACCCTTTAGAGGGAGAGGTGCCATCCGCAGTAAGTACCGAGTCCTCCCCAAGCGGAGCAGAGGATACTGAAGATAAATAAATTACAACAGAGCTCCTTCCATTCGTAGCAGTGTGTTTCGGAGTCCTTTCTCCCGCACGCCGGACTTGTAGGCCCGCGTTAGCTGCTGCTCTTGAACTTGTTGACCACCTTCTTCTCCTTGACTCGCCGGTTCTGGAACCAGATGGTGACCTGGCGCTCCGTCAGGTTGGTCTGCGCCGATATCCTCCGTCGCTTGTCCTTCGTGATGAACTTGTTTGTGGCGTACTCACGCTCGAGCTCCCGCAGTTGCACCTTGGTGTAGGGCACGCGCTTCTTCCTGCCCCTGCGTATGTTCCCATCCCCGCCAGGTCCCGCATCTGAGGAAGATAGAGTGCACATCAGCCTCTCACCGACCCCGGACAGGACAATACCGGGATCACTAACATTAATACAGTCCAACAGTGCACCAGATATGAGCCGAAGACCGCCCGAGTCTTACTGTGTAAGTATTTCAGGATGAAATGCAGTAGGCCAGGCCTTAATCGGCCTCAAAAAGCAGGCCTTCAACGAAATGAATAGGCGGGCAAAGAAAAAATATTTTAAAACATTGTAGGCCTAATTATTGTATTTATACAGTCGATATTCGTTTAGTTAGACATAATTAAGTCAACTGAAACGAAATACTGAATATTATTTATGTTCCCTCTTATTCATATTTCCCCTCCCACATTAGGCTATAGCTACATGATAATACAGTTGGTGAGGGATTATTTAAGATATGTGATTTAAAATATCGTATTTCGTTTACTGTGTATAATAGCCAACCTTTGGGGATGTCAGGTGAACCTATGAACTAATGTAAAAATGTATGAACGAATCCAGAAAATGCCCAACTGCAGCCTACCTTGAATGGCCGACTTCCATAGGTGGTTCGACTGTGCTTGGTCCTTCCCGCAATACACCTGGCTATTCCAGCCGTTACTGATCGCCCACGGCTGGTAGCTGTCCACGGGCAGCAGTGGTTCGTGGCGAGGTTCGGTAGAGCCACTCAACGCGGGCACCACGGGCATGTCCAGGTAGCTCGGTACCGGCTGATACGGACCGGGCGAGTAGCCCTGGTAGAAGGCAAACTCCTTTGGTCTGGACGGAAAGTCCTCGCCAGACACGGACGTGTCCATGTACTTGTCCGCGTATGCGGGCTGCGAGCAGGGCTTTACGCCGCTGTGGTGGGACATGCGGCACGGGTAGTAGCCGCTGCCAAAGTAACCGTATGGTAGAGAGGCGTTTGAGGAGCTCTGAGCCGCGGAACAGGGGCTGCATTGTTTTCCAGGTTCGCTCATGCCAGACGGGGGCACGTCGGAGGCGTAGGTGCTGCTCGGGGCCAGGGACGGTGCGTGCGCCATCAGGTTTCGGCACTGACTCGCGGCGAAATTGCCTCCCGCGAAGCCTTCCATGTTTTTGTTGATTTCGTCCGCACCGCTGTCGTAGAGAAACATCACCGGCTCGATCCAGCGCGAGGGGAGAAGTAAAGACGCTGTCATAGCACGCGCCACATTGAGACTACTCGCTCTTTTCCAAATTGCCCAGCTCTGAAAAAAGAGATACCGAATCTGGGAGAGTTACTGATACTCACGCGCCTGTGTACATTAAGATCGGGCGATTATTGGACAGAGTGGGGCACGTGACATGCAAAGAGGACGATATCCGTCTAAAGTGCAGATAACACAAGTCATGTCGGCTACGTCAAACCAGATGCTTTGAAATATTCCCATGCACACAACGCGGGTTATTTCACTGAAACAACTGCACACAATTTCACCCAAACTTTGATTGAACGAGACAGATAGACTACGTGACGTGATTAAAGACGCCAAAACTAAAATCATAGGCTACCATTTACACGAAGCACAAAGCAACTTTTAACAAAAATAATTTATATTTAAATTAGGAAAATCTAATTTTTTATAATAATGTGCTATATATTATATAAATTAGTCTTATATAAGCTATTATTCACACCAGCCGAAGTTCGTGGTGGTCCTGGAGAAGCGGATAAGAAGCGCTTAGATGCTGTCTGCCACTTTTAATCAAATTCCCTTATCTTCTCATGCAAGATTCAGCCACTTCTAAAAAGATGTGTCTATCATATAATTTGGATAATTTAAATTGGATATTTGTTTTACTTTTCAGCCTGACAAGTCCAACTTTAAAAGTGTTACTTACTCAAGAGTTTGTATTATTTTATGAATATTTCTGTTTAAATTTGCTCCATATTTTCACCTAGATTTTACAGTTGTAGCCTAGTTATTGCCTCTAGTTAAACTATTTTCAGACTATTTTTTATTCCTATCTGGGAGTGAACATAATTGTGGCAAAAATTATAATTTTTCATCTGATCTAAAAGCACATTAGGTCCCTTGTTGAAGTGGTGTTTGGTGTTTTTTGCTTTCCAGAGCAGGAAGAAGACAACAGTTTGCCAGTTTTCTTAACATACGGGTTAGAGACGGTTAGAGGCCAAGGTCAAGTTGAAAGTTACCGTCTAGCCAGAGAGCTCGCTGGCATTCATGACCCGGCCGTCTGGTCCCCGAGCCTGCTCCCGCCCCGCTGGCGAAACAACACCACCTCCGTCCGACACAACCGCATAAGCCGCACGGCGGTGAGCACGCAGCAGGTTTGGTTCAGATTTAATGTTCTCATATTTCACATATTTTTCATATTTCCTCCCCCGGCAGAGCTTTTGGCGGGTGTGCGCGCATTCGCGCATTTTGGGGCGAGCAGGCTCTGGCGCAGAGGTGTGGAAGTGATGTAATTGGGGTGAGACAGCTTGGGCCGCGCGAGCAGAGGGGGTATCCGGTGTGGATGTGTGTGTGTGTTTGCCGGCGAGCTGTTTTCCCCAGGTTATAGCGCTTTAATGAAGGCGTTGCTGACATCCGGCCTGGCTCTGGCGGCACGGAGCGCGAGCTGTGAGATGCCTTTGTCTTGATAATTAAGACAGGGACAGCCTGGGCTCGCGGGGGACCGAGGAGGGGAAAAGAAGTCTGCGGAAAATGCTCTTAGACGACGATATTCTCTTAGGAAAATTGAAATGTGGAGTTCCTGTTTGCAGATGTTGTGCTATGTGTTGTGGTATGTAAACAAGTATTTCTTGTGGGGCTTTACGCTGGCTAATTTAAAAAAAAAAAACATTGTAATGTTTTACTATCTCAACCAAATATGGTTCATGTATGGAATTTCGCAGTTTTCTTGTTTAAAATTATAAGGCGCTATTTCTTAGACAAATTGAATTGTGGTACATAGGCTAATAGCAAATCAACAGCTTTCCTTCTCTGGGATCCCTAAATATGAAATATTTTAGTTTGATGCAAGTTGTCCTACCGCTATAGGCCTACAGAATGGCTAAACATTTCAGAGCACATTTGGTCCCCATTCAGTGTGCTAAAAACTCTAATCATCCCAGACCCTGGTGTTTCTCCTCTCGTAGGGCTTTGGTGAAGACACCCCTGCTACCTCTGATTCTTATGGTTGAACTCCGAAGTAGAATGTCTGTAGATGTACTCAAGTTCAGGGTGGGATGGGGTGGGTGGTAAGGGGCAAGTCTGAAGTTTGGCTACCTGTGGCAGGCTTAAGTCAGTGGACATGGCGGTCTCGCATGGATGTGTGTGTTGGTGATGATTAGAGTGACTACAAGCCCGAGAGAGCGTCCAGGCGCTTGGTCGGCTGTGGGGATGATGCCCTGCAATCGCACCGGGGCTCGGCCAACTCGCCTCCCCGCCGTGTCTCAGGAAGAACCTCCCCAGCGGCGGAAACACTTCACAGAGCAGGCCTGGCGCACGAGCTTGCACTAATTACCCCTCTGCACAGACGCTTCCGTCGCGCGCATATATTTAGCCTGTTTTTGCAGGCCCGCCACCAAGTCTCTGCCACCAGGCCCGCGTGGAGGCCGTCCGGTGGGAGGCCGAGGACTCCAGCTCGACAATACCGGTCAGGATTAGAGACCCAGCCGCGGTGGTCCGTCCGGGACCCACCTGTGGTCATACAGGACACATTAGGAAAGTACGAATCCACGTTGTGGTCAGACTTTCCAACTGTTCGCTTTGTCCTTGGTCAATTTAATGTGGTGAGAGATCAGTCTATCTTTCATATTTGTCCATACACCTTTCTGCCCCTGTAGTCGACTGATAAAATACAAACGTAAAACGGAAGAGATAATACCCTAACGACGTCGTGCTCATGGACAGCCTGTAGGTTAGTCCTCGCGACAGCGTAATCACAATCCACACAAACTCTTATTTAGTTATGCGCACGCATGCGCTTGGTGTAGGCCATAATTTGATCACACCGCATGTTGAGAGCACGCACACTCGCATAGCTTACATTAATTCACTAAAATCATAGAGTAATTATTTTTCGATTTTTCCTGTTAATATATTTTTATAATATTCGAAACGGGTTGACTGAATTTAACCTCAACATGAGGTGATTATGCGTGATCTAAAAACCCATGAAAATGAAACCCATGAAAATTCAACATTTAAATGGAGGCCATCATATACATGGTATTCAACATCACCAAGATACACCCACCCACATAAACATTAAAACGAAACTAACGAAAATTGAGAAAATGTCGCCAAATGTATGATTTTCGGTTATTCTGCTCCCCTATCTCGCTCGCCATAGCTTATGGTCTACTTCAGGTAGACGTGGACCTATCTAGAGCAAATATACATTCGACAAATCTATTATTGTTAAATTATAAATTGACATGGATTTGGGGAAATTCTACTTTTGAAAAACGTTTTTCTTTCGGCATGATTTGTTTCTCTCTTATTAATATGCTAATTAGGATGCGGCAATTTGACGTTCCTTCGAGATTGCGACATTGTAATGAGGTCCTTCAAACATTTAATCATATTCGATGGCTAATTCTGTAATTTGCGCTCAAAGTGCCCCTAAGTCCTGCCAAAATAAACAGCATTCCAGTTTAAATGCAATTTTAATGTAACGGATTCTCAGGGAAATGAACGAATGGACAGGTGATACTTTAATAATATAAACCATCTTTAAAATCAGGACGTTTGTGCTTATTTGCCACATTTAAGTCGCATCAGTTTTGGAATTTATTCAGGTTGATGGAGGTGCACTGCTCACCTGCTCAACAAACAGCATTAGGCTATTAAGGATGGTTTGTGTCCAATATCACTTTGAAATGTAGCATAATAACATTTAAAATGAAAGTTGCGATGGTGCATGAATACAAGTAACATGGTTCAGTAATGGGGAACGAATATTTACAACGCTGTGAAATATCTCCAGCCTAATCGACACATATTTAACAATAACGAATATTGAGAGATGTAATAATTCATTATTTTCAAACTAGGTTTCTAGACTAAAGAAGTAGATTAGATTAAACAAACAGAACGATGTTGTCATCTGTCGTCGTAACAAGTTGACGAATTATTCCATATTCCTGCTGTTTCATTCGATGTTAATAGGACTATCATATATGGTTGCCACTGTTGATAGTTGTTGATGTAAGACAAGTAATATTTTATAATCAAATCAAGTGAAATAATATTCGTTTTTTTTCATGCGTGTAATGGGTGTGTTCTGCGGGTGACAGTTTGGATTGGACTTGGAACGGAATCGACCATTTTTTGATAGGCCTACTTCCTCGGCTAATATTCCCTTAGCTTTTCTTACAGCCACACACACACACACACACACACACACACACACAGACACACACAGAGAGAGAGAGAGAGAGAGAGAGAGAGAGAGACACCATAACGGGACATTTGTGATTATGTTGGCGGTCGTGAGGGAAAAAAGCGTTAAAAGCGAAAAAAGTGTATGAGTGCATAACCACAATCATATTGTAGTTTTTATAGACAGCCGCTGCAGCCAAAGTCCAATAACAAGCTCGTGCTCGCTTGGTCAGAAGGGGATCACACCGATGCCTCTTCAACAGACACTCCACTGATGTCATATTATCATGTAGGCCTAGTTTACGATAGGCCCTACCATGCAAATATAATACAAAACCAAAAATAATAGCACTAATGACACAATGATATCTTATCGTTTATCATGAAGGCATAATATGATTGTTTATTCTATAACATGGACAATATACAGAAAAGCCCCCAAAATGACAGGAGATAATTCTGTTGGCAAATAGGAAGCCCAAACAGGCTTTATCTGGGCCCGTTCACGGGATGGCATGATGTGTGCGCGAGGCTGCACAGCAGGCGAAGGCTCCACAGGTGACGGGGGGAGTAGGGCCCTGTGCAAAGAGGCTGACATTGACAGTCTGGTGAGTTTTGCGATTTATTTGCTTCTCGAGAGACGGTCGGTCAAGTCCGTGCGCTCTTGTCTGTGTCGCAACGGCTGCGCGACCTCCAGTCGCAATAAAGCGGGCGGCGCAGGCCTTATGGCGGCCACACCCACACACACACTCAGCTCAACTTACCTCAAGGTCATAGTCATTCACTACATGTATCGCGGAAGCAATATGCTGACCTCAAACCAGGAAAAGACATGTCAAACACTCCTACTACAGGTACAGAATATACGGGGACTCGGCCCCACCCGCCGAAAACATCTCACATGATCATATGAAATATGGATGGACTGGCTGAGCAGTGCGGACAGTATTGTCACTGAGACTACCGTGCATAGTTCAAAACAGACTGCATAATCTAGATCTGGACATGGCACATTCAAATAGAAAATAGCTTTCACGTAGCCTAGCTATAATGCAGTTCACCATCAAACTAAATTGAATATCATATTTCAATATAAACAGACAAAACAGAAAAATACCAACGTTTCAGGACTAAAATCATATGCAAAATTAATACATGTAGACCTGGGCACAATGCAAACCATCTGCGTAATCATCAGAGCAGACACGCAGTATAGGAGTTTCCTAGTCAGTGTCTGTTCGTTTATGTGAAAGGCACTCGATACCATACTGAAGATACTTTCTATTCTACAAGTGTTTCTTAAACCATATTTAGTTCCACAAAGATAAACCCCTTTTTAGTATAGGCTTCAGTAAGATACAAAATTCATGTTTCATTAATTGATTATTTGAGCATGTGTGTGTGACTTACATGGCACAGATTGGAGAGCAGATGATCATTATTAGAAAGAAGGTCAACTAAAAATTATGCAAACATGTTCTCAAGGACGGCTCTAGTTTATTTCACTCATACACTTAGCAAGGGATTAAAGTTAAACCAATGGACTATTTGACTAATTTATATCATTTATTATGTATCATGAAGCTAAAAAATGTAATGCAACTCACATTGATCTTATGTCGCAGTCAGGGCACGCGTCCAGAAAGCACAACTTTCTTTCTGTTCAACATTTTCTCTGGCTCTAAAACGTTTGTTTGTGTCTGAAAATTATGTCGGCCTATGCTGTAAAAACTATTAAGGTATTGCTAAAAATGGTCCAGGTCTTTGAAAGCATATATTCAGAGAACGTGTACCTAGATAAGGACGTCCCGGGGAAACACTTCAAAACGTTAAAAGGTAGGAATACTGATGACATAGCGAATGACTCACTCCCACATTTTGTTTTAAATCCAGTGCAGTGAAAATATAGAGCGTGTTGATACTGTAGGCTATATTATAAACATTAAAACTTCTGTAACTGTAATATTGTATAGGCCAGGGATTCTCAAACTGTGGTACGCGTACCCCTGGTGGTACAGGAGCTGCCACTAGGGGGTACGCGAGATGAAAAGGGCAATCTCGGAAAGGAGTTAAAAATGATTCATTAATTAATACTCTAATTAATTAATAACATACATAATTTCGAATCGGGTTATAATGATATGGAAACGTGAAATTAAAGGAAATAATTTGTAAACTCTATAATAGGCTATGTTTTCATTAAAAAAAAAAAAAAAAAAAAAAAAAAAAAGCTACACACAATACACGTGATTTCCTACGGGCAGCCAGAATATCTGGCGCGTTAGTTTCGTTGAAGTATAGGCTAGGTAGAAGGCTGCGTAAACATGGAAAACTGGCTAAAAATAGGGACACTGTCCAAAAGAACTAATTAAAGCGATGGAAGAAGAGAAGCGAGAGAAACAGAGCAGGAGACAGGTAACGAGAGAATGGGATGGGGGGCAGAATGATGAAGGTGGAGATGGAGCGCAGGGGATAAAAGAAAGAACGAGACAAAGACTGCGCGAAGAAAACAAAAGTATGATGAGGCATACAGTATAGTCCCAGGCTTCACGTGGATTGGGAGACAGACTGCCCAAAGCCACAGTGCGTGGTCTGCAGTGAGATGCTACCTAACCATTCTAATGTGGTTCTCCACACTGTTTTTTTTTTTAACGTGAGAGCTCATAGACCATTTATGTTATCATGTAGGGCGGCTAATTAAACAACGATGCCTGGAATGCGTCAATAGAATGTGTTACTTTTTTATGTGTTGGATGGTGGGGGTACGCGAGCCGAGTCAGAATGTAGAAGGTGGTCCGCGGGGGAAAAAGTTTGGGAACCGCTGGTATTGGCCAACAGAACCCTTACAGAAACAGAAACTATTGATTAGGGGCGCGTCACCCAATTGAATAAGCGAAAACTTATAATAATAATCCGACTTATTAGATCATGTCGCAGTAGATAATAATTAATTAATAATAATACTACTACTAATAATAATATTATTAATAATAATAATAATAATGTCGTCGTCCATAATTCCATTGTCCTAATAATCTCTGGGTATTGAAGCATTGGATAGTAGACTCAGAACTGGTTATAATACACAGCATTATTTCTTCATATTCCCCGATAGCTTTCCTGTTCCAAATTATGTGGTCAACAGCTGCTGGTCTAAGGGCATACTAAAATGGCAACCCATACAATAAAGAACATTTTGATTAGAATATTATTCTTTATTCTTAAGTAAACAAGCGTGTTGATGCTTTTCTGCCCACGGCGAAATTGTGTGACCCAGAAGTGAATTATGATGCATGTTTGCGCAGGCTCCCGAATCCCCGGTGACGCGGAGAGCTACAGCTCGTCGCCACTGCTGCCGCCTGGCGTCTGGCGCGTTGACCAATCAGAGCGCAGCGTCTCTTTAGAACATTCCACTGAGGAACGCGCGCAACACGGTCAGACACACAGCCCTCCTCGCGTGCGCCGTTGCCCGGTAATATTTACCTCTTGAGACAACACCGAGAGCAACGGTGAGATGGCTGTCCCCGTCTCCGTGGTGGACTCTTTGTTATGATCGGTGGCGGGGAGATGCCACGAGTGCGTGTCTCATGGGGACTGTTATGTGATCGCATCGCGGACTCCCAGACTGAAGCTCTCCAGCGCGGTCGCTCCCATGGCAAAGACAGCAGCGCCGGGGCCAGAGAGGGTCTGTGTTTGTTAAAGCTGCCAAATAGATAACAACACTGCACTTAGTCCTGCAGCTTAATGGACTTTTTATGGCCGAGTCTTTTAATCATGTGACCTCTGCCATCCCGGCCTCTCCGTGGCTCTCAGCGCACGAGATCAGAAACATACCGCCCGCCAGTCTGCGGCGCCTTCCACTCGCTTCTCTTCAAACACACACGGCACACACACATACAGGTACACATGCTTGCACACTGACACACAAACGTATGCACACACACACACACACACACACAAACACACACACAGCAGAAGCACTGTCTCTAACCTCCTAAAAGTAAGTGTGTGTGTTTGTGTGTGTGTGTGTTTTATGTATGTTTATTTCTGCATGCAAGGGTTTGTGTGTGTGTGTGTGTATGTGGTGGTGGGGTTCCAGGGGGCTGTATTGTCCTGGACGACACACAGCTGGGGACCCTGCTGGACTGGAATGGACCTTAGAGCACTGGTCACAAGACACACACACATAGACACACATACACACACACACACACACACACAGACGCCTCTGACCAGGAGACCAGCAGTGCCATTCTTTTGAGCATGCCCAGTAGGGTGAGGAGCAGGGATGGGCAGTATTTATGATGCATTTATTGTATTTATTTAAAATACATATTTTAAATACAAAATAATATTTTGTAATTGGTATTTTATTGGGATGAAGAAAATGACTGCGTATTTTGTATCATTTTTGGTAAAACCAACATCTCTGGTGATGTGATAACATCATAAAAGTGCAAAACAATGAATGTAGCCTCAGACTTGTGCTGAGTTCATTTGGCCAGACTTGAGATCAGAATATTGAGATTCAGGAAGATGATCCAGTGCAAGATGAGTGACTTGAACCCCGGAGGTGTCATTGCAAGATATTTGTTTGCGTATATCCAGTGAACGAGCGCTCTTTTTACTAAATCGTGCTCTCATTTTACATTTACATTCATTCATTTAGCAGACACTTCTATCCAAAGCAACTTATCTGTCAATTATATTACATATTATAATAATCTTTGTAAAATGTGTGCACAATGTAGTAAAGCATGCACATGTGTTAGTAAATTGTACATACGATTTGGTAAAATGTGTGCATGATTTACTAAATTAAGCCACAATCCAATGAGACCACAATTTAGGAAATGAGCCCATTCTCTTGTTACACAAAAATATCTTGCAATGACACCTCCTGGGCTCCATAGTAATGTGCTCACACACACAATACACTCCCTCTGTCACACCAACCCACTCACTCAACCACATGGTTACTTGCTCCTTTAAAAGACTGACTGGCAGACAGACCTGCAGACAGACAGACCAGCAGTCCATCATGAAGACCGACCAGCAGCAGTTGGTTTGGATGGCTATCCCTTCCTCATGATGACCGACCAGCAGCAGTTGGTTTGGATGGCTATCCCTTCTTCAGACTGACTAGAGAAACACCTCTGACTATCAGAACATTTTCATGATAAAAATAATATTGCTTTTCTTATGTAGCCTACTATTTTGAGTTGTAAATCACTTATCTAATTGTAAAGCACTTGGCTCAATATCTGTTGTGCTATTCTAAATAAATGACCTTGACCTTAAAGTAGAGTACTGTCCTATTTGAACAAAGGCAAACAGCTCCAACATATCTTTAAAACAAATACTTCTCTGAGTAGTGACTAGTGAGGTCCTACTGAGCGTGCTCAGTACAGTGAGGTCCTAGTGAGCGTGCTCAGTGCAGTGAGGTCCTAGTGAGTGTGCTCAGTACATTGAGGTCCCAATGAGCATGCTCAGTACAGTGAGGTCGTAGTGAGCATGCTCAGGATTGTCTGTTGCCTCATGGCATATAATCACGCTTATAATAATAATAATCATGGCATATAATTGTAATCACGCTTATCAGAATTATGCTCCAATCTCGTCCTGCCATCTCTGTTAATATTGAAACTCCTGAAATTGAAACTGCCATCTCTGTTGAAACAGTTGAGATCACAGACATAGACAAACACACAACCACATACACTTGTTAACTTCATATGGTTAAACACAGAGCAATTTGACTCCTGTAGTCAGCGTGGATCTAATCCGTACTGGCCACCGCAGACAGAGTGTTTTTAACACGAGCAGGTGGCTCTGTGGTTCTGATGTGATGAGTATTAAACAGCTCATGTAGGTCGTCCATGGCAACAAACGGCGAACCTCACTCTCATTACAAATAGGCATAAATATTTCATCACTAAATGAAAACTACCAATAGAAGCATTCGCCCAAGACATTCTCCTTCTTGCTCAACCATAGTAAGCAGTTCTAATAACTTACTTGTTCGTTTCCTGTAGAGACATACATTTTGAACTTGACTGGCCTGCATAGAGTCCTGACCTCCACCCTATAGAACACCTTTGGGATGAATTAGAGCCGAGACTGAGAGCCATCAGTGTGACCTCACAAATGCGCTTCTGGAAGAATGGTCAAAAATGGTCATAAACACACTCCTAAACCTTGTGGAAAGCCTTCCCAGAAGATCTGAAGCTGCTATAGTTGCAAAGGGCGGACCAACATCATATTAAACCCTATGGATGTCACTTAAGTCAAAGTCCTTTTAGGCAAGTCCCTCCACTCGGCGGCCATATACCAACGTTTTATGGGCACTCATCGGGCACAGTCTTTGGGTCGAACTGTGCGTGCGCAAGGCTTCATGACACCAATCTTGCTCCAGCGGCAAGATCACAACACATGATTGGCACGATGTCTTCACAACACACCATATGATTGGCTCAATGTATTCACATGTCAACGTTTTGCCGAGGAAGGGGTAGGATATGTGTAGACAACGGCCATATTGGCGTGACACACTAGCCCCCATGCATTTCTATGGAGTATTTTTTGAGTGTTGTGTCTCCACATTAGAAAGTCTCTGCTTAAGTTCATATGCGAGTCAAGGCAGGTGACCCAATACTTTTGGCAATGTAGTGTATGCATTTGCACCCGATTTGGCAATGTAAACATGAATGGCTGTTGAAGGGTAGCTATACCCATAGATACCAGGTACCAGCTGACCGTCCTCTTGAGCAGGCTATTTATGGCTGTTCCTCAGTCGTCTGTCCAGACGTCCATTATACCCCGTTCACAGCTGGCCCTCGAGTTGGCCCGTGGCTGCCCTGTCCAGAGTGCTGACCGCTTTCACATGAACCCAGACTGCTCAGCTGCCTTCGTGTTTCATTGTAAAATCCTGCACACAAATACCAGTGGCTGCACTGTGAGATGCTGTACTCTAGCCTTAGCTGCACTGTGAGATGCTGTACCCTAGCCTTAGCTGCACTGTGAGATGTAGTACTCTAGCCTTAGCTGCACTGTGAGATGTAGTACTCTAGCCTTAGCTGCACTGTGAGATGCAGTACTCTCGCATTAGCTGTACTGTGAGATGCTGTACCCTAGCCTTAGCTGCACTGAGATTCCGTACTCTAGCATTAGCTGCATTGGCCCCTATTGGGTCAGACTGACTTCACTGTCGTAATCCCTGGCAGCCGGTCATCTGGCGCGTCCTTAGACTGCTCGTCCAGACACTGCCAGAAGTGCTATTTGAGGACATGTCCAGTGTGGGCTTTTAACACAGCGAAATTCAAGAGTTTTTATGGCCGTGACTCCCAGTTCAGAACAGCCCTGAAAGAGGAGTGACTGAGCTGCCTGTTCCAACAGAGGAAAAACATGAGGAGAGAGGACAAGGAGTGGAGGGGAGAGGAGAAGAGAGGAGAAAGGAGAGAGGACAGAGTGGAGAGGAGAAAGGAGAGGAGAAGAGAGGGGAGAAGAGAGGAGAGGGGAGAGGAGAAGAGGACAGAGAGTGGAGAGGAGAAAGGAGAGGAGAAGAGGACAGAGAGTGGAGAGGAGAAAGGAGGGGAGAAGAGGACAGAGGAGAGGAGGGAGAGGGGAGAGGGACAGAGGGAGAGGGGGAGAGGGGGGAGAGGGAGAGGGACAGAGAGGGAGGAGGGGGAGAGGGACAGAGGGGAGAGGAGAGGGGGAGGGGGAGGGGACAGAGAGGAGAGGAGAGGGGAGAAGAGGACAGAGAGGAGAGGAGAGGGGAGAAGAGAGGGACAGAGAGGAGAGGAGAGGGGAGAAGAGAGAAGAGGACAGAGAGGAGAGGAGAGGGGAGAAGAGAGGAGAGGACAGAGAGAGGATGTTCAAATACTGACCAGCCATATAAAACACCTCAGGCTGGCTGTTCATTTCTCCAGTGTTGTGTGTTTGAGCATCTGTTTCTGGGTCTTCACACTGAGGCTCTTGATTATAGGACAGGTGATGCCGAAGAGGTTACACCGATACGCACAACCGGCATACAGAGACATTTCTCTGCACCACGCCCCACTTTCAGGGAAAGCATGCTAGCATCATATTGTTGATTCCAATGAGAAAGATGGCTAACAGTCACGCTCTGCTGACTCTGATGATATCCGTCAGCTGAACTGTCCATGAGTAACATGAGGTTGCCATAGAGATCATAAATGTCTCTATACATTACCCCTGATTCAATGAAAATCTAACTGTTTTAACTGTAGTCTGAATGTATAACTGGACTGAGTTTTAACTGTAGTGTAAATTCTTTGGATAAACGTGTCAGCCAAACACAAATGAAAACACAATAATGGAGCACAGGAAGCAGAGGGAGTTTCTCAGCTCTCTTTAATGCAAGATAGTCCCTTCATTAGGGATATACGACAGTTAATTACCGAGCTAACCACTGTCAGCCTAACTGCTAACAAGAAAAAAAAACAAATCAAACGAAAAATAAAAAATAAACAAAAAAAAACAAATAAATCAAAAACAAGAAAAATAAACAAAACACAAAACTAAAGATGTGTGTTAGTGTGTGTGGATCAGACCAACACGCCGAGTAGTGTGAGTGTGTGTGATTGTGTGGAACAGACCAGCGCGCTGAGTAGTGTGTGTGTGTGTGTGTGTGTGTAAGTGTAGTGAGTATAAGACCCATCTCCACAGTCAGTCCCAAGGCTTTGATGGTGCAATAACAATCCTCCTCCTCTTCCTCCTCCCGGGGAGGGAGAGTGAACAGGATGGCACTGTTTGTGGTGTGTGTGTGTGTGTGTGTGTGTGTGTGTGTGTGCGTGTGCGTGTGTGTGTGGTTGGTTCTAAGTGCAGTGGAGCCGAGTGCATCTAGAGCAAAACAACTCACAGATCCAGGAGTGCTGCGAACAGGGCATGACCACACAAGTAACATGATTCCCCAAGACAAATAACCAAACAAATAAACAATCAATACGGAACAAATAAACCTGCTACCCACACACACACCCTGCCTCCACCTCACACACACTCACCCATTCACACGTTCCGCATTCACACTCGGTTGCCCATGGAGACTCCTGACGCATACGAGTCAGACCACACCTGCATCGCTGATGTGGCGTGTGTGTGTGAGAGTATGTGAATCAGAGTGTGTGTGTGTGTGTGTGTGTGTGTGTGTGTGTGTGTGTGTGTGTGTGTGTGAGAGAGAGAGTATGTGAATGAGTGTGTTTGTGTGTGTGTCTGTATCGGTCTCAGGACAGCGTGGTGGTGTGTCGGGCATGCGTCCCGAGAGGCACAGAGTGGCGGTGAAGGCCTCTGCTGCCCCCTACTGGCTGTCCTCCTCGCGCAGGAACTGGAAGACGGAGGAGAAGTCCTTGCCGGCGTAGCCGCGCGCGCACATCATGCGGTACACCTGGTGCGCCAGCGCCCCCATGGGAACGGGAGTCCTAGTGTTCGTCGCCGTGTTCTGGGCCAGTCCAAGGTCCTAAGGGACACAACACATATTTATGTCACTGAGTGTGTGTCTGTAGGAGTAGGTGTGTTTGTGTGTGTGTGTCTGTTTGTGTGTTAAAGAAAACATTTGTAAGATTGTGGCTAAAACTGGTACTGCAATCATTTTCAAATTACTGTAGAGCGGTGTATCTCCTACCCCTGGCCCCTGACTCAAGGTTGCCAACCCACATGCTGAAACACTACTGACATCGTGATTAGTAGATAGGTAGAGGGTGGCGCATCAGGCCAAAACGCAACATGACATGACTAAACACAGCATCAACATCAGTTGAGGGCTGCAACTTCACTTTTTAAATGGCAATATCCTGGCCGGACTACTGTTGTCAGTGATATAAGTATTTGAAATGAACATGATTTCTTAATGTCTAGTGACATATCAGGGCCATTTTATGAATAATTGAAATACATTTCTTACATACGGTTCCTTTAACTAACAATTATGTCGCATTCTTTTTGTCATTTTCCGAGCTGTTTTCACCAGTTCAAAGTTGCAAAAGGAACGCCCAGGGAACGCTCTCTGAAGTTCTACTGTGACTCGTCAGCTCAGTCAATCCAGAGTACTACGAGTTTGAATTTCCAAGATGGCTGCGCCCATTAACAGTAAATGTGAGCTGTATATGCTCTGTTTATTAGCACTTCTGTTGGATTTGTGTCACATTAGTTACAACAGCTAACGGTAGCCAATTGCTAACAGACGTAGCGCGTCTCGTTGGCAAACAGAACGCAAACAGCTCATATTTTTTACACTGACATGATATCACTGACGACCTCTATGGTGACATCATCCTTGTTGAGCAACGTAACCTGATACAGTCTTATACTGCACAGAATTAGCCTGATACAGTCTTACACTGCACTGAATTAACTCATTTTTTCTGTTCAGGCTAAGAATCTCATCATGTTGTCCTCAGGTTGCTATTAGGAATAAAGTGCCTCAATGAAATGTGTTTAACACACTGGCAGCCAAACTGGATTGTTTTAATCAAATTTGGCTAGCTGCCAGTGCATTATGCACATTTCTTAAAATCTTTATTTAATAAGGCTTGACTTTAAGTCAAAATGATTGTACAAGAAAGCGCTAGGTAAGACTCTGTATACTAAAAACAATACAACTAAATTTGTGATCTTAATAAGCTTAATAACACTGAGCAGTCTTTGCAATGTAAAGGTTAGTGAGGAGTATCCCGTTTCACTTTGGGGAGAGGGCTAGGGTTCAAGATGAAAGTATAAAGGTTGCCCACTGTAAGAAATGCGGAGGATGGTTTCCAAAATGTTGCAAATTAAGTCCTTTAATCCAATAATAGGTAATAGCAAGGTACGCAACAATACAGTAACAGAAAATATTCAAAAATATAGTAGTCACACAACGATACCTTCGAAACACCAGTCAGAATGAGTCCTTTTCACACCAAAGATTTGCAATGAGACAAAACAGTTGCAGAAAGGAGTTGCAGCAGTGTGAATTGGATGTTGCATGTCGTTGCAAGCCGCCGCGAAGCATTCACCATATCTAGTCGCAGTTGCAAGGTTTTAGAATGTTGCAGCAAGTTGCTGATTTATAGAATGCTGCAGCTCATCTCATCGCAAATCTTTGGTGTGAATAGGCCTTTAAAGATCCCATGCCATTAAAATCCCATTTTTCCTGTTGAAATAATAGGTCAAAATGAGTTTCGAAAGTTTGAAATCTATGTAGTGTCTGCTGTATGCAATAGCCAATGAAAGGATAAGGCAGAACAATTGAGACAATCTGGATATGTGGTCATTGATACATAGAACTCTCATATTCATGGTCCTGCCCACTTGATTGGTTCGTAACCACCCATAGAAATTCTGACAGAATCTAGATTAAGTTAGTGCATAGTTGAGTTAGTGCTACACATAGTTGCGGATGGAATGTTGTAACTTATGTGTTGCACGTACATGCTCCCTTTTAGGGGAAAGATGACTGGATATAATGTAAACCTATGGAGCTGCATCGAAGTGGGGAGTGAAAAGGGCTTATACTTACTAAATCTTTACACAAACGTGAATAAAACGCACAAAGTAAGGTTAGTGTGAGTCATCTGTGTGTTCATGGGATTTAGGTGACCATATTGGAGTGTCACGAATGTAGGCTAGTCGCAGTAAAGCTGTCTGTTGCTGACTGTATAAGTACGGCAAGCTTAACTTTACATGTCATAGCATCAACTAAGCATAAGTCACACCTTAATTTCCTACAACTAGGTGAAATAATTGGCTATGGTATACTGAAGTTACACAGTTAGCTAGCTAGCAAGCTAACCGTTTTACATTGGAGATTATGGTAAGTGTTGGGTACGAGCTACATTTGTCCTCGGTATTGGAAACAAATTAGGTTGGTAAAGTACATAGTTTCGACATCAGTCAGTTACATATACATATTTCTTCATAACCGTTGTGTTAGTAAAATGATTGAATGTCCTGTGAACTAATAACTAGATGTAACATGTGACTACTAGCTGTCTTTCTGGCTTGTTTTCCCCTAAAAGGGGTGAAGCGCCTTTAGTATAGTATAGTATAGTATAGTTTATATACTCTTTTGATCCTGTGAGGGAAATTTGGTCTCTGCATTTATCCCAATCTGTGAATTAGTGAAACACACTCAGCACACAGTGAACACACAGTGAGGTGAAGCACACACTAATCCCGGTGCAGTAAGCTGCCTGCAACAACAAGCCCATTCGGGGGGGCAGTGAGGGGTTAGGTGCCTTGCTCAAGGGCGCTTCAGCCGTGCCTACTGGTCGGAGTTCGAACCGGCAACCCTCAGGTTACAAGTCCGAAGCGCTAACCAGTAGGCCAGGGCTGCCCCATATGTGAGTGTGTGAGAGAGAGAGTGTGTGTGTGTGTGTGTGTGTAAGAGAGAGAGAGAGAGAGAGAGAGTGTGAGTATGTGTGTGTGTGTGTGTGTGTGTGTGTTAGTCCATATGGCAGAACCTGTGCTATGCCTACACAAAACATCTACATTGCATCTCCTATCAAAGAAAGATGAGTTGAGGGAGAAATGGTTACAATTTATTTTTGGAGAAATACCGGAACACTGTGGTAGCTGCGTACGGCACATTTTGAAGACGATGACTTCGCTTCGTCAACTTCGGGGAGTACAGCAGGGGGTTTGCATCAAAGTTGGTATTGAAACCTGGTATCAATACCAGTCTACGGTTTCGATAATCATAAAAAAATAATGCCTCTGATAGTTAAATAACTGCTTGCGAGTCCCTACGTTCGTTTCCTTTCAATAAAATTAGCATGTATGTTGTCTCTGAGGGCTGAGGATCTGGTATATCTCTAAAATATGACTGTTGCTATGCCTCTGCTATCAGTGAAAAACATTAAACTACAAACTGTCTCCCGCACTTTCTCCTAGCTAATGTGTCTCAAGGCAAGCCGAATCTAACCATAGTTAGCTTTTCCAAGCAAGGTAACAAGTTTTCACAATGATCACGCAGTTAAATGAAGTTAACATGTCGATTACAGAAGGGTTTAGCTGTCACAATCGGTTGGATACTAGGGCTATAAATCAGATGTTTTATGTAATGTAAGTGACATGAGAAGTCGAGGGAAGTGAGTAAAGAGTTATCTGTAACCATAGATGCACTGTCCTGACTCCTGCTTGCTGCTGCACACAGGCGACTTGCTGTTACCGCCTACGTTTTTGCAGACTACCAATCAGAACAAAGCTTATTTACATATTAAATATTCATGAGAAAAGCAGGCTTCTACCAGGCTTTTCAGACAATGCTAGAATAGTTTGAAATAAGCCATCTAAGGCATTTCCAACCCAAATAATGTTACAAACTCGATCAAAGGACATCAAGGATTATTACAAAATTGATGAAATATGTGTGGCATGGGATCTTTAAACAATAAAAGCGCACAAAATATATACAAAAAACTTTAATGAGTAGGGACACCCACTCATATCTTGGTAACTACTTTTGTGTAAATGAGCTAGCCAGCTTTTGGAGTTTACGAAAAGGAAGAGATACAATGTGGATTGTTAATTGAGTTACGGCTGGCTTTTGAAGTTACACAAGGAAGAAATCATAAACGTCGATTGTTAATTGAATCATGAAGGACCTCTGTCTGTCACAGTTTCACGCTTGCTTTCCTCTGTGGCCCATTCTAGAATTGAACTAGTCGCCGTTTGGCTCGTTTCCAGGTGAGAGCCTGGCGTCAACGTAGGACCATCTGAACATCATTTGGCAAACTTACATCACTCTGCTTATTTCCTCAGGAGAGCCGGCGCCAATGTAGCTTCAACATCAGAACACCAGTTAATAATTTGTGTCACTCGGACAGATTTTATAGGGTCAATAATCCTACACACACCTTGGCCATGAGTGTGGTGCCGAAGCCGCCCTGGTAGTTGTTGGCGGAGGGTACCCCCTCCATGACCCCGGGCACTGGGTTATACGTGTCACTGGACCAGCACCGGCCTGAGCTCATGTTCAGGATCTTGGCCAGCAGCTTCGGATCCAGGCCCAGTCTGGGGGTCAAAGGTCACGCATCAGCCAATCACAGATCAATAATATTGTTTCCATTAGCCAATCACAGACCAATAATATCGTTTCCATTAACCAATCACAGACCAATAATATCGTATCCATCAGCCAATCACAAATCAATAATATTGTTTCCATTAGCCAATCACAGATCAATAATATCCTATCCATCAGCCAATCACAGATCAATAATATCATATCCATTTGCCAATCTCTGATATAGTATACATTAGTCAATAACACATCAATAATAAAGTATTGATTAGCCAATCACAGATCTCTAGCCAGTACACACAGGTCAGTGATAGACCTCTGTAAGCAGTAATATATACTTTATATATTTACACAACTTCTTTAAAAAACACAGTAATGATTAATTGTAATTCTCAAGAATAGAACAATATGTAATTTATAAATGATTTATTGGGTTATAATGATTAGAGAGGGCTGGTAAGACAGTAATAGTTATAATGATTAGAGAAGGCTGAAAGGCTAAGGCTAACACCTCACCTGATGCCCAGATTCATGGTCTCTGACGTGCCAATCATCCCAATGGCCAGCAGCATGTTATTACAGATCTTAGCTGCCTAGAGACAGGCACACGCACACACACACACACACACACACACACACACATTAGAACATTCTACAGTAAAGGATGTACACCACTGCCTTCTAAACAAAATGAGTTCTCTTCCTTTATTTTTTCACAATATTGCAAAAAACAATTGTGAGTATGAGTGCGTGTGAGTATGTGTGCGCTTGAGAGAGAGAGTGAGAGAGTGTGTGTGTGTGCGTGTGTGAGAGTGTGTGTGTGTGTGCTTGAGAGAGAGAGAGAGAGATGAGTTGAGTGTGTGTATGCAAGTGCTAGTACCAGTATATATATATATATATATATATATATATATATATATATATATATATATATATATATATATGCGCATGTGAAATATTAATTATTGGCCTAAATGGCCCTTCATAGTCTCTGTGTGTATGTATGTGTGTAACGTGTGTGCGCCTACACACCTGTCCGGTGCCGACCTGACCGCAGTAGACCACGTTGGCCCCCATGCAGCTGAGCAGCTCCTTGGTTGCCGGGAACTCCTCCTCCGGCCCACCCACCATGAAGGTCAGCTTACCTGAACTGGCCGCCCCTACACCTGATACACACACACACGTACACGGACACAGGGACACACACACAGGGACACACACACACACACAGCGACACATGCATGCACACACACAGGGACACACACACGCACAGGGACACACGCACACACACAGGGACAAACACACACACGCGCACAGGGACAAACACACACACGCGCACAGGGACACACGCACACACACAGGGACACACACGCACGCACGTACGCACACACACACACACACACACGCACACACACACACACACACACAGGACACACGCACACACACACAAGCACACACGCACAAAGGAACACACAGAGATATTAATTCACTGTAATTGTATAAATTAACTCCAAAAATGTATGACCGTAACGTGATGCCATAGTCATGAGTCTAAATTATTAAATATTATAAAGTCTAAAAGGAAGTATTGAAGGGAAGTCACCTGTGTTAAGTGCACAGGTAAACCAATGAATTAAAGGACTTTTACTTGCTGCATGTCTGTGTGTGGACAGACTGAGACTCCAACTGCAGCATTTATAATGAACACACATAAAAAAAAATATAATGACAATGTTATCAAGCACTCATCAGTCACTATTCAGCCTGCTCTCTCTCTCTCTCTCTTTGTGTGTGTGTGTGTGCACATGTTTACTCCTGTCGGGTTGGAAACTAACAGCCTGGACTTAATGACGACAGGCAGAGAGGCGTGGGATATTTTTCTGCCAATGGGCAGAAACACACACACACACACAGAAATCTACCCAAATCCCACAGCATGGCCTTAAATGTGGTGGGGAAGCAGCCACCATAGCAGGGTGGCATTTTCTCAAACACATTTAAAAAGCTGCACAAACAGCACCCATAAAGCAGGGACGTTTTAGAGCAGGCGTGGTTGCCAAACACACACACACACAGTGGAGAGTGAGAGAGAGTGGTGAGAAAGTCAGTCTACTCGGCTCTCAGGCCCTGAGTGCCCTTATTGTTCCGTGTGTGTGTGTGTGTGTGTGTGTGAGGAGAGGGGGCTCTACAGGAGGTCTCAAGTGTTTAGCTGATCAGCTGGATGTTTATTGGTATGAGAATGCTCAAGGGCACTTCAGCCGCCGTCGGGGTTCGAACCGGCAACCCTTCGGTTACAAGTCCGAAGCGCTAACCAGTAGGCCATGGCTGCCCCCAAATATATACTTATACTTAAAATATCGATAGAGCGTTCTATGGTGATGAACCAGGGCTCCAGACTAACGTTTTGCTCTGGTTGCACTGGTGCCCCCAAATTTTTTATAGCGGCACCTTTAACTCATTGAATGCCAAGCTGTTTTCGGAAGCTTTGTCCTAGAGTGCCAGCAATCTAGACCATTGATGATTTTTGTACAGCCACAGCATATTCTGTGTTATAGCCAGGGCGCCGAACCGGTTCAAGGAACAAAAATAAAACCAGCGAGCGAATTTTTACGGAATTTTCGAGGAGGCCGGAAACGGAAAGCGAAAACAAAATGGTCTTCAACTGTTCCGAACAGAAGCGTTATTCTGAAATCCACAAAACCGGTTAATAGCGTTCTTTTTTTCTCTATATATTTTATAAAATTTACGCAAAAGCATATCCTATGTCAGGGAGACTATTTCGGGTGTGCAAAAACAAGCCCGCATCTACACTGTTAATGTGAGATAACAAGCAGCTATGTAGCCAACTACTGTAGGCGAACAGCCTAATAATTTGATTTCTGCAGTTTGAAAAAAAAAAAAAATGGGACCTTTGGTCCAAATGTGTATATTTTGTCTTGCTGTTGTAATGCAACCTATCCGTCTGCCACTTCGGATCTTAGGCCAGCTCGTGGCGTAGGCTACTGAAACTGATTTGGAAATTGTTTGTAGCCTATGCGTAATAGCCTATTTTGCCTGTCCACACCTTGTCGTTTTAAAATTCGGGTTTGAAATGTTTGGCGCAATTATAGCCTATTCTATGTAGAAGAGTTAAATTTGGGAAATTTGAGATAGGCCTTGTCAGCAACAGACAGGTTTGTTTATAAACAGGGTTGGAATTATAAGCGCCAAGCCTTTGAAGATCTCCATATGGATAAAACTTAGGCTACAACCAGGTAAGGAGTTTAGCATTATCCAGAAATATTTTTGATAAGAAATTATTTATAGGCATAGGTTAGGCCTATAGTAAGTCTGTAGGCTATGGGATGGATAGCCCATCTGAATGTTTTGGATGCCGCCTGTGATTTATTATTTTTTGGGCAGAGCTTCGGTATAGGCTAAATCAAGAGGAAATAATGAGTATGTCTATTCTAAGGTAAAGTCCACAAAATAGACTTGATAGGCCCACCAAACACTGCTGGAACTTTAAGAGCGAGCGATATTTTATGCGTTCGAACCGGTTCAGGACCGATATGTTGGTGGCGGAACGCATGCAAGAACGAAAACGTTAAACATAGGCCTACCTGAACCGTTCGGAACGGAACGTTTGAAAAATAATTTCGTTTTCAAGCCCTGGTTATAGCTATGAACACATACAATGGCTCGTTTGAAAGGTGAGGCTTTAAGCTCTCAGTGGGTGCAAACCGTGTATTTCTACACGCCTCTGTTCCTGAGAAATCCCAAGCTAAACAGTGGTTAGTTTTCATCAAAATCCCTGTTAGAAATGGAGATATTGCGTCTTTTACACCTAGTGATAAACCCACAAAAATAAATGACCTGATTTTGACCTGGCGTGCATGTCACATGAATCAGTGACTGATTCGAAACAAAACGGCAACCATCAAAAGCCGAGTTAAGATCAAACGTCCAGATAAAATGTCCAGATCTTGCATTTTCATGAGTTTTCGATCGTCATATATTTTATTTCCATTCATCACAGAGTTCCCAAAATCACATAAGGTGTGTTAGAGTGTCTAGTTTCGTAATTAGGAAAAAAAAAAAAAAAAACTTAATATTACGTTTTTGCCACTCAACGCATGGGAAGGAAAAACGTAATATTACGTTTTTGGCACTCAATGAGTTAACGTCACAATTTCAAGGTCCCCTTTTTATCGCTCTCCATATACATACACTACAATTGTGGGGTGTATCAGGAACGGGCAGGAGGAGGAGTATAGGAGCCTGGTGGAGGACTTTGTGCAATGGTGCAAACTCAATCATCTCCAACTCAACACTTCAAAGACCAAGGAGATGGTGGTGGATTTCCGCAGATCTAAGCCCACTCTGCTACCAGTCTCCATTGATGGGGTCAATGTCAAGGTGGTAAGCACCTACAAGTACCTGGGTCTCCACCTGGACAATAAACTGGACTGGTCAGCCAACACTGACGCACTCTACAAGGGCAGAGCAGGCTGTACTTCCTGAGGAGGCTGCGCTCCTTCAATGTGTGCAGCAAGCTCCTCAGGATGTTCTACCAGTCTGTTGTTGCCAGCGTCCTCTTCTATGCAATGGTATGTTGGGGAGGAAGCACAAAGAAGAAGGATGCGGGGCGACTTGACAGGCTGGTAAGGAAAGCTGGCTCTGTAGTGGGAGCTGAACTGGAGTGCATCACTTCAGAAGGACCCTGAACAAACTGATCAACATCTTGGACAATGAGTGTCATCCACTCCACAGCACTATTGTTAACCAGAAGAGCCTGATCAGCTGGAGACTTCGCTCATTGACTTGCACAACAGACAGACTGAGGAAGTCATTCATCCCCAGGGCCATTGAACTGTTTAATGCATCACTTAAGGGAAGAGGAGAAATAGACTTCTCCGCATAATCTGTCTGCCTCTTCACCACCTCCAATGTCTTGAACTGTCTGTCCACTAGTCACTTTACATTTGTCTTCTGCCTCACTGTTTGTGTGCTGTATTAGCACATATGCACAACCCCTCCCTCCATGCCACATTCCTTTCTTAATATAGTTATTTATATACAGCGGAGAAAATAAGTATTGAACACGTCAACATTTTTTTCAGTAAGTACAAAAGTACTTCCAGAGAGGCTATTCGCATGAAATGTTCTACAGACATTAGTATTAACTTAGGTAATCCACACATATTAAAAAATCCAAAAACATTAATGTCCCTAAGTAGTTATGAGTAAAAAAGTGGAATGGCACAGAGAAAAATTATTGAACACACTAAGAAAAAACAGTACACAAAGGCAAGGAACGAGCTGGAATCTATACATAGTTAGAGAGTAATTATCCCTCCTATCTGTGCTAATTAATGTAAGCTGGGTTAGTACATATTGATGAGCTATAAAAAGGTTTTTCGTTACCAAGTTGTCACACAAGAAACATGTCATGATGGGTAAAAGCAATAAGATCTTCTAAGACCTTTGCAACATTATTGTTTGTATTGTTTGCTACACAACATTTGGACAAGCTTATGAAATACTAAGAGAATGTATTCTGGTCAGAGCAAAATTTAACTCTTTGGATGTCATACCACACACCATATTTGGAGGAGAAATGGCACTGTGCATCACCCTAAAAATACCATACCAACAGTGAAGTTTGGAGGTGGAGGCATCACGGTTGGGGGGCTGTTTTCATCTCATGGTACTGGCAGACTTCATACAGTTGAAGAAATGATGAATGGAGCCATTTTTTTCTGGGAGAATCTTGCCATCCACCAGAACAATGAGGATGAGACATAGCTAGACCTTCTAGCAGGACAATGATCCAAAGCATTCAGCAAAGGAAACTCAATTGGTTTCAGAGAAAGGAAAGGCCCTGACTTAAATCCAATTGAACAGTTTTGGAAGTTACCTAAAGATCAGGATTTACAAGAGGGACCCTGGAATCTTCAATATTAAAAGACTATCTGTTTAAAAGAATGGGCCAAAATCACACCTGAATACTGTGACTGATTAGTTTTAGTTCTTCTTGAAACAGCACCCCCAAGCTTTCACTTTTTAAATGCCCCTCCAGTTCTTCTTGAAACAGCGCCCCCAAGCTTTCACTTTTTAAATGCCTCTCCAGTTGGCAGGAGAGGAGGTGGTATTGCTTCTTTGTTTAAAGATACATTTGAATGCAAACAAATCTCACTTGAAGAGTTTAATTCATTTGAATATCTCTGTTCTGTGATGAAAAGCACTCCTAAAGTGTTGCTAGTTTTTATGTATAGACCCCCAAAATACTGTCCACATTTTATTAATGATTTTTCTGAGATGCTGTCAGTTATTTCTACAGATTTTGATTCCTTCATTATATCTGGTAATTTTAAGATTCACATTATCAGTCCTAACTGACCCCACTTCAAGGTGCCCATATTCAAGGTCATACTCTTGATTTAGTTATCAGTAAGGGTCATTATTCTGATCATTTTTGTGTTTTCTTTGATGGGCTGATCTCTCCTCACCCAAATTCAATCCAAAACTGTCAATAAGAGGTACATTAGCCATAGCTATGACACCAAGTCTAACAACTAAGTGTGTGGAAGACCATTTTACTCACTTTAACTCTAATATGGTCAGGGTCCTTGACCTTATAGCCTATACCTAACCATTCTAATGTGGTTCTCCACACTTTTTTTTAACGTGAGAGCTCATAGACCAGTTGTACATTTTGATTATGTTATCATGTAGGGCAGCTAATTAAACAACGATGCCTGGAATGCGTCAATAGAATGTGTTACTTTTTTATGTGTTGGATGGTGGGGTTACGCGAGTCGAGTCAGGATGTCGAAGGTGGTCCGCGGGGAAAAAAGTTTGGGAACCGCTGACCTAGCCTATACTTCAACGAAACTAACACGCCAGATATTCTGGCTGCCCGCAGGAAATCACGTGTATTGTGTGTAGCTTTTTAATGAAAACATAGCCTATTATAGAGTTTACAAATGATTTCCTTTAATTTCACGTTTCCATATCATTATAACCCGATTCGAAATTATGTATTATTTATTAATTAATTAGAGTATTAATTAATTAATCATTTTTAACTCCTTTCCGCCATTGCCCTTTTCATTTCGCGTACCCCCTAGTGGCAGCCCGTGTACCACCAGGGGTACGCGTACCACAGTTTGGGAATCCCTGCCTTATAGCACCTGCCAGGGTTAAAAAGACTTCCAGTAAACCTAAAGCACCATAGAGGAATATCACAACAGTAGCAAATCAGAAGAGAAAATGTAGGAAAGCTGAACGTAAATGGAGAAACACTAAAATTCAGATTAACTATGACCTCTATAAAAAGAGACTCCACACTTTACCAACTTACATTAACAACTCCCGTGCTCTGTTTGCCATTGTTGATAAGTTAAATTCCCCAACAGAGCTACCTCAAGATTTCATGTCATGTCAACTAAAAAATGTACTAAAAAATAATGCTTCTTTTTTTCCATCACAAAATGGAAAATATTAGAGTAAGGATTAGCTCCACCCTGCCATGCAGTGACAGTAATATCTACACCACATAGGCCTAGACAAAATGTAGCCTCCTTATCTGAATTGACGGCTATTGATTGCCAAACCCTTGAAAAAACTGTGCTGCAACTTAGTTTTTCAGCTGTTTGGCATTTGAGCTTTTGCAAATTGTGAATGGTTCTCTTACCTCAGGCATTTTCCCAGCAGCACTTAAGACTGCAGTTATCAAACGTCTCTTGAAAAACAAAAAACCTAGATTAATCTATACTTTACAATTACAGGCCTATTTCAAACCTCCCCTTTATAGGCAAGGTTACTGAGAAAGTAGTTTTCAACCAAATCAATAAATACTCATATATGAATGGCTTCTATGACAACCTCCAGTCAGGCTTTTGCCAACATCATAATACTGAAACTGCCCAAGTTAAGGTCTTAAATGACATTCGCCTTAATGCAGACTGGTAAAATAACTGTCCTGGTACTGCTAGATCTTACTGCAACTTTTGACACAGTTGATCATAAAATACTGCTTGACAGATTAGAAAACTGTTTTGGACTCTCAATGGTTCAAGTCCTACCTATGAGACAGGGATTACTTTGTTTCTATCAGCCCCTATGTATCAGAGAAAACCACCATGCCATACAGGGTCCCACAGGGATCTATTCTTGGGCCCCTTTGGTTTAACCTGTACATGCTTCCTCTTAGCCAAATCTTTCAAGAGTACAAGGTAGCTTATCATAGCTATGCAGATGACACCCAGGTCTATCTTGCTCTCTCACCTAATTCACCCTCGATTTCCCAATGTTAATGACAAATTTCTCTGGAAGCTAATATTCGATGGTAGCTTCATTAGGTTGCTAACTGACTAACTTTATATCGTCAGTGTAACATAACCAACTGGTACACGTTACTTGTTAAAACCAGAGCCATATAAAAGGTAGAGTTGCGACAACTCCACTGACGCTAATGTTCCATTTTTTTCCAACAATGGCAGCTAATGGAAGCCTCAAATAGTTCTCGGAAGTTAACAATTAATAATAGCAGCAGTGCAGTTACAGCAGTATTAACGTTTTTCATGTGACGTATTCTAGGTTCTATAGCTTTGTTTACATCCAGCTGGTAGGCAAGGGACAAGTTGAACCCATTGAACATCGTTGTCTGCAGCTGCCTCTCAGTAGGCTACATCTCTGTATTTCAGCAATGTCAACATTTCAGGCATCAATAAAGGTGATGATGAAACGTTATCCCATTGTTCAATATTTGATAGCCGGTCACAGGAACGTTGTTTTGCTAAAATCGCCCTGATTTGGTGCATTGATCTGTATCGGAGAACCTGCATGTAGCCTAATGGTAGCCTAACTTTTTTTCTCTGTTCAAAACTCGGTTTACACGAAGACGATAGCCTTTCTTAGACGATAGCCTTTCTTAGAAGCTGTGAAATTTGACCAGAAAGGAACATGTCTTCCTTCTGAAAGCTGACACAAAATCAAACAATATTTGATCATTTAACTTCAACTGAACAGCGACAGGTTTTGGTAGGCAGTAGACTCAGCAGACTTTAAAACGGTAGCCTAGAAGCTACTGTTATAGCCAGCGTCAGTCAGCATCATAACATTAATGGCGTTAGTCATGAATCCTGTAACGTATTATATCATATAACAGCGATGGCTTATTCCAAGGCGATCTGCATGGATATATAACCACCCAGAAAAAACTCAGAATGTGAGTAATAAAGTTCATTAATTGTGTGAAACTTTTTATTAGTTATCCATTGCAGCATAAGCCTATATTAGGCTGTTATGCTAGCTCAGCCTTTAAATATGTTGTTATTTTGGTCATGTGGACTTGATTAAACGGGTAAAGATAATTCATAAACTGCTTATTTCTTACATGACTGAAGCAGTAGCCTAGGTTCAACAGTGGTGTTTGAGGTTGCTGTGTTAAGTTGTTGTGTGTGATCGGCTAAACTATTAGGATCAAATCAGTTTATTTTGACATACGGGAGTTAGCCTAAGTGACCTGTAACGTTAGCCTATAGCACAAAAGCCTATTCTGTTTTCATTTATTAGCATTTGTTGTGATTATATAATCAAATGACACACATGATAACTTGAAATAGAAGGACAGAAGATAGGTGATTGATGTCCACAAGCACGTATTTCACGAGACAAATTAGAACAAACTGTTCCGGTAAAAATAATCTTGCCATGTTTAAAATGCTGCACTTTTTCCCTTCATAGCCTGTCTCTGGCAATTCATTTTTGGATGACTGTAGATAGTTGTATTTTAGCCTACGTCTTCGTAGACAGTAGGCTATCTTGAGAATAAAAGACTTCACAGCTGCTAACGATCATCCTCCACAACCACGAGGATAGGTAGGCTAAACGGTCGTTCGTCGCCTTTTTGCTTCATAATGTAAAACCAACTGTTAGGGCCTACACAAGTGGTCGGCATCCCGGTCAATATTTGATATTAAAATTTCAATTTTGAAGCTATTTGTAACTATGTGTAGCCTATGCAACCCGACTGTTGTAGGCTTGCCTACCACTCTCTGCAGTGCCTTGCCTACCATTCTTGCCTACCACTCTAGTTGTAAACAAACGGTCACATGACATTATGACGTAGGTGCAAAACCTTAATAGACTGCATGTTTGTAGCCAACATTTCAGACTCAGATGTACATTCCTTTGCCTCATCCGAATAATAATAATAACAGTAATAGTAGTAAAGTAATAGTAGGCTATCAATAGCCTAATTATAATAATAAACGATTGATGTATCGACTATGACTTTTCTGCTGCTCAGTCTTTATCAGTTCCTCATCAAATAAATTAAGAGGCTAAAAGCCCAATAAATGTGCCACACTAATAGCCGAATATAAGATAACCCTTGCCTATCCCATTTCAATTAGGCAGCACTACACCACTACGAACAAGCGGTCATTAAGTTTTTGCGTTTAGTAGGCCTACAACTTTTATGACGTGACGTTTCTTGGGAATTTAGCTTCAACATCACGTGAAGTTGTAACGTATGCGCAATGCTCATCTAGGCTATGGATTTAAGTGGCTTAAAGGCAGCAAAAGTGGGATATAGTGCAACTGCTTCCCCAAAACAATTCCTCCATAACTGTGTATTTAATTGTTTGATATGTGGATAACTTTCAGTGGACTAAACAAAAGGTGAGGATTTTGTTATCACAAGGCTAGCTGGTTCGTTATATGGCGAAGCATATAGCCAACTTTGTTGTTAACATTGTTGGTAACCGTCATGGAATTTAACCATAACATATAGATACAAGAACCACAACACGTAGTATGGCTTTGCCCACAAACTCTGGTACCAAGAGGAGAGCCTGCTAATGTAAGGAAGAATTCCTCACACCATCAGTCTCTGACTCTGCAGCCCAAAAACTGTGTCTTTTATTGTACAGATGCACACAGAAAATAGGAAGCAAGACATAGCGACTTCATTGTGACATACTCTTATCTCACCCACACACACACAGACAGGGTGCAGTTCCTGTCTGCCTGGGTGCACACTTCTTAGAACTCAGCACAACAACATTTAACTTGAACTCTGTTCTTAGAACTCAGCACAACAATATTTCTGCTTACACAAATGGTTATACAATGCTTTCCATCGTGATGTCTGTCAACCATTAGCCTAGAAATCTAGACGCGCCCCTAGCGGCAGCAAATTACATTTGCTGCCAGGGCTAGTCTAGCAACTCTCTGTTGGCTTGTGAGCTCCAGAAATCGAAACTGAATCAGGTCAATGAAATCGTATAGAGTCGTTAGGTGGGCTTAACATAATGATTGATGGCAGAGTTGCAACGGTTTGGCTTGAATTCCCTGCTACTTGAAAACAAATAAGATGGATGTTGCTGTTGGCGAACAGTGTGACACGAGTCAAGCTTTTATTAAGTTGGCAAACGTTTGAACTAGCCAACTAGCTCCGATGGTGGGAAACGCATGGGACTCATAGCGCTGCCGCTGTCCTATTGCGTGCAGAGGGAATTTGAAAGACAACTGATTATCCCGCCCCTCGGACTGAGCACTGCGAATGGTGAGTGTCCAGACTCTACATTTTAATGTGGGTCTGGCTCGTCAGGCTAGTCAACCATCACAATGGACGATGATATCGTCTATCGGCACAACCCTACATCAGCACGGTCATATTAACACAGCAGGCACTAGCCCAGTGAAGGATTGTGTAAACCCCATCCCCAGAAACCAGTTTCAAACCAAGCTTGCGCTGATATGATGCATGATCACTGATCAAATTGCTATTTTCTGACAGGATGAGCACAACCATGCAGGTTCTCTGAATCTCAAGTTCTTTAGCCTAGCATCTTAATGCTGTATTCACAGCACGGTGAATGACAAACAGTGACAAAATGCTGTTGTTTATGAGTTCATAGCCTGGTTATTTATCAAGGACTAGATCATGTTTTATATGTTATTATGATCACTCGCATCGCATTACCATGGGGTTACTGTGTAGGTATGGTTAACTTAACATGCCCACCATTACACTGGAGAGATGTTAAAAAACTTTTAAACTTTTTTTTTTATTCTCCCGAGACGCTAGCTACTTAAGATAGTTCGCTCATTATCAGTGAAGAAACCAGAGAAAACATTGGGGAGCAAACTCAAACAAGTTAATGTTAGACTTAGACTAGCTGTGTTACAGTTTCTCGTTGCAAAATTAAAATCTCCATGCGCTTTTGTAGGCTACACGCAGTCTCAAAAACACGGTTTACAGCTCTTGAGTCATGTACTAGGTCATTTTTTTTATAACGATAATTTAGATAGGCCTAGGCTACACTTATGGGGTGGGTGCTATTGTGTTTTCTAAAGAATCTCCCGTCTTGGTTTTGTACAGAAATTAATATTAAGTGACACATACGTAAAAGGGAGAAAAAAACTTCCGATATTTAGCAGGCTACGGTCTGGAATTTAATTTAATATTGTTGTAATGGTAGGATAACTACACAGTTTACACAATAATTACACTGTGTTATAAATATTGTATATCAATGTATTTATTGTCTGTCAATTGCCCAAAATTGTGGCTGTCTCTCATTGAACAGTAGCTTATTTAATGCATTCTAATCCATTGTCAATCACTTCCAGTAACTTTTTGAAGTTTACATGAACCACGTGACCTTAACGAATTTTGAACACCCATTGTCGCAACTCTACCTTTATATGGCTCTGGTTAAAACTATTCCCACGGACATAGTTAGGGATGTACATTCATGTTAGAATAAATTAAGATGCAACTTATGAGTATGTGGTGTTATGACATAAGGATTAGCTAAACCGAGCTACACAGTCCGGCCATTGAACACAGTTTTACAATGAGTACACTCGAGACAGTTCTGGCAGTTTAACTGGAATTACCAAAATGAGGACGAAATGGACTTAATGTTAACCTTAACCTCGTTGCCACACAGATACTTCTCAGTCCAAACTTGTTTGTGCCGTTTATTTATGTTTGCTAAAAGATTTAATATTTTTTAAGGTGTTTTCTGTACTCACGCTGGTGGACCTCCATTAGATTACATGCAATCGAAATAAATATTTTCCCCCATGGAGGCGTTTCAGCCACGGTAACCACAGAAACTGAGGACGGTAACCACAATTATGACTAAATGCCGACTGACGAGATAACTGTGCAATCGTGGTTGAAATACTCCCGAAACGCAAAGAAAATGAAACAAAATATATCTAACAAATGGATGTTGTTTTATTCCAAACAATAAAGGCAAGAGTCGTGCAAGTGCATTACTGAGGTTAAATCTCATTATAATCACCGAGCTATCAATACGTCCCATTACAACCCATTGATCCGGTTCGTCTTTTTGCCGTCCACTAGGCTATTTTGCTGTGGTGCGAACAATACATGACGTCACGTGCAAAACTCGAATAGAGGATCTCGTTTCTACAGCTGGTCTCTATTCTGGAAGGGGTCTATGTTCTTTGTACTACAGCCTGGCTACTGTTACAGCTGGTCACTGTTCCACTGCGCTACAGCTGGTCTCATGTCCACTGCTGGTCTCAACACCACTGCTGGTCTTAACAACACAGCAGTCTCATATCCGCAGAGGGCTGATTTGCAGAGACAGAGGGGACAGGAGAGGAAAGGTGGAGAGAGACAGAGAGAGAAAATAGAAACACAAACTGGAGCAGAGAGATGGAGAAAAGGAGGGAGAGGAAGGAAGGAGAGATGAAGAGAGTGATCCTGAAAGAGAGAAATAGAGAGAGGGAGAGAGGAGGAGAGAGGGAGAGAAAGAGTGAGATGGAGAAAAAGGGAGAGAAATAGAGAGGAGGGAGAGAGGAAGAGAGTGAGATGGAGAGAGAGGGAGAGAAAGAGGAGTTAGATAGGGAGAGGGAGTGAGGGAAGAAGAAAGTGAGATGGAGAGAGAGGGAGAGGAAAGAGGGAGAAAGGGAGTGTGTGTGTGAGGAGGGGAGGTAGTGTAATTAAAGTTGGGCTTGTGTGTGTGGACTGACGTCAGGACGGGTTTGTTGTGGCTCCATTTTCATTAAAGGCTTAGCTACTCACACTGAACACGCTGCAGAACACACATGACACAGAGTGTGTGTGTGTGTGTGACAGAGGGACAGGGTTTCTGAGTGAGAGTGTGTATGTGAAAGACCGGGTATGTTGAGTGTGTGTGTGTGTGTGTGTGTGCGAGCGTTTGTGTGAGAGAGAGAGAGAGAGAGAGAGAGGGTTTCTGAGTGAGAGTGCATGTGTTTGTGTGTATGTGTGTGAGAAAGATGGGGTTTGCGGGCTCCCTCAATGCTTTAGAAGCGGTAGCAGCTGGTGGGAGACTGGAAGTCCAGACCGTTGTGACGCAAGCTAACACACACACACACACACATTCACTCTCTCTCTCTCTCTCTCTCACACACACACACACACACACTCTCCCTCACACACACACACACACACTCAGACACAGGAGGTCCAGACCGGTGTGACGCATGTGCCTTTGGGAGCGGCGACACATAAAGACGGCATGCACAGAGGGACACACACGGTTTATGTGCCAGAAACCCCAAACCAGAGAGAGGCAGCAGCAGCGGCGTCTACATTAAGATGTCTGTCTGTCCCGTTCGCGAGCGAACACACACACACGTGCACTGACACACATGCATGCGCACACACTCGTCTGTCTGTCCCGCTTGCGCTCTCACACACACACACTCTAAGTGACCGTGTCATGGCCAAAACATTTCAATTACTTTCTTGCACCAAACAACAAACTCTAAACAAGTGTTGGTGCCCACAGCCTGCCATATGCTTATTTAGTCTCTCTCAGCTGTTAGGGCTGATGTTGGCCATCCTCCTGCAGATTGTAGGTGGTCTCAGCAGAACCCCACTGTTTGCCCAGATAGCCTTAATGAATCCCCCCCACCCAACACACACACACACCAGGCCATGCTGCTTCAATTACTCCTCTCCAACCCCCACTGATGTGGCTGGGGCTTCTGCTACCATGTATGTATGGGTGTGCCCACGTACATATGTGTGTGTGTGTATGTGTGTGTATAGGTTCTCTGCAGAGCCCCCAGGTATTGCTCTAGCCCTGATGCCAGCAACTACCACATCTTAGCCCTTGGTTACCCCTTGGGATCTATTACCCCAACACCATTTTGCCCTTGTGGAATCTAATAACCCCGTTTCAACCCCTCAGTGAAATCTGCCCCTGCTATTCTCCCCCGTGGTCTCTATTGCACTGTGTAACTCTATAGTTTTGGAGTCCACAGTACTTCCTCAACTAATTCGGTGCCCTGTCACTGCCCTGTAAACTATTCAATTACATATTTAACGTGAACCTGATGAAGCAACTTGCGAAACGCGTTGTTCACGGCAAATAAAGTCAGCAAAATATACCCTCCAGTGTGCGATGTATAGTACTCTTTTGACTTTTCCATACTTATACTGCACACCATCAGCACCTGGAGCAAGAAGGGCTGTGCACAGGGATTTTGACCTTTGACATATTTAACATATTTTAATATTTCACTGGTAATCAGTCAATCAGTTAGTATTTTTTTTTATGGAAAATACCTAAAAATTCTCTGATTGCAGCTTTTTAACCTTGAGTATTTTTCAACTGTGACCGTAAGCTAAATATAAAAAAACAAGGCATTTGAGGACACAATCTTAAGCTTTGGTGTTCACTAATCAACATTTCGCCATATCTCTCGCTCTCCATACAAACAAACAAACACACACACAATCAATCAATCAAACAAACAAACATACAGTTGTACCTTCCTATATACACACACTTTGCAATCTGTCCCTCTACACACACCCTGCCCCTGGACTCCTTATGCCCACTGGCTCAGTGTTACTGTAATGACACACACACACACACACACGCTGTCTCCAAACACCCACTAGCTCAGTTTTGCTGTAATGGATTGTGCTGTTTCCATGTGTTCAAGATCTGTGGTTCTTCTGGTTTTGTTCAGCGTACACGTACACACACACACACACGCACGCACGCAAGCACACACACACACAGCAGTCAGACATACCTCAAGGCTCAACACACACACACACACACACACACACACACAGCACAAGGGTGAACACACACAAACAGACACACAGCACAAGGCTCAACACACACACAGACACACAGCACAAGGCTCAACACACACACAGCTCAGTGTTCCGGTTGCGTTCAGCTGGCTGAGTGTGTCTCCTAATCCACCCAACTGCTCTGCAGAAACCAGGTCAACTGCAGACCACTGCAATCTACTCTACAGGCTGGTGCCCCCCCCACACACACACACACACAGTGACTCAGACTCACACACAGACACAGGCACACACACAGACACAGGCACACACACGCCCCCATGCTAAGCCTACTTGAGTGTGGGCTGCCCCACATCTTAAGTCTGTGCGGTGTTTTGCTTGGAGAGGAAAAGGCATAAATCTCCATCCATCTCAAGAGTGGAAACCCTAACTCTACAGAGTGGCTCGTAAAGTGGATGGGACACACACACACACACACAGGCTGACCCACATGACCCACACCCACACACACAGTGGCCCACGGTAGTGCAGTGTGTGTGGACCCAGGCAGGGGATCTCCATGTCGGTCTCAGGAGTATTTAAAGCTCTCTTTTATGCTTCTCTCTCCCTCACTCACACACAGTCCAGGTAGGGACCCCGGGATCATTTAAAGCTCTACTTAATTTCTCACTTTTATCTCTCTCTGCTCTCTCCCTCTCTAAAAAAATAGTATAAAATAGTCCAAAATAGTATTTCTTCACTTGTATTGTATTGAAGAAAATAACTGCATACTTTGTATCAAAATAATAATGCAGGTGTGTATTTTTGTAGTTTAAAAGTACTGCCACGTATTTTTGGTAAAACCAATACTGTTGGTGATGTGATGACATTGTAAAAGTGCAAAACAAAGATGGTGGCCTCTGACTGGTGCTGAGTAATTGGAGTAATTAGGACCGCACAATTATCCCAATCCCAATATGAACTAGTGTTAATTTCGTCAGACGAGACGAGAGGAAAAATGTTAGTCAACAACCTTTTTTTCCATGACTAAGACGAGATGATGACGAGACTGCACTAATGTCCTGAAACACTGACTAAGACTATCTTAAGATGCATTATTGTTGCCAAAAAAAGACGAGACTAAAATGTTTTGCTTGAAATAAAAACTAAGATAAAATTTCTCTTCCATTTTCGTCTACAAAATGAGAAGACAGAATAGCTGTTACCTTTTCAAAATATTACGAATGAGTTCATGGTTCATGCGCAGCATCTTTCCTGTAGGCTAGTCTACGTGCTGTTGCTGCAACCCTGTGGCTGCAGCAGGAAACTACATGGAACAAAAACACCGGAGATTTCTGCCAGAGTTAGGCTTTATGCCACAATGCTACATACCCAGAAGTTGAAGCTTCTCTCATATACAAATTAACATCCCCAGAATGTCCATCTGAAAAGTTTCAGCAAGTAATGTCAACTATTTAACTAGTTACACTGATGATGCAAAGTTTGCTAGCAAAATAAGCTAATATGGAAAGTTAAGCTAGCAAGTTAGCTAAGATTGAGAGTTTGTGTTGCGTTTGAGCATATCGCCATCTAAGCGTGGCGGAGTAAAACATTCATACTTGGGTCCAAGACAGTGTTTCTCAAACTTTTTTCAGATGAAGGACCACTTAACTAATCAATAAAAAGAAACGCGGACCACCTAGCTAAAAAGAAAAAATTGACCTAGCAGTATATTAGCCTACACAATACTCACTGAACCACCTTGCTTATTGTCTTTGCACTTTGTTTAATTGTGTCAGAGGATTCATATGATTTAAACTGGCATATCTGACATAGACAGTGTTGTAGAACAGTTTGAATTTACATACAAGTTGGTTCAATATTGCAAACAACTCATCTATATTATATTTTACCACGTCTGCTCGTGGACCACTTGGGATAGCTTGCGGACACTTTTGACTAAAACTAGACTAAAATGACGAGACTTTTAGCTGACTAAAACTTGACTAACAAAAATGATATTTGAATGACTAAATATGACAAAGACTAAAAAGAACATTTCGTCACAAGACTAAGACTAAATTAAAAATAGGTGACAAAATTAACACTAATATGAACCAACACAATTACCTAATCGCAACAGCTACACATAATCATGCACAGTTCACGATAGATACACTTAATCATGCACAGTTCACGATAGATACACTTAATCGTGCACAGTTCACGACTACACATAATTGTGCACAGTTCACAACAGCTACACATAATCGTGCACAGTTCATTTAGTCAGATTTATTACTTATATTCATGTCCTCCTCCTTGACTGTGCCCCTTCTGATTGGTGGGTGTGCGTAGCGCATGAGGGGCACAGAAACTTTGATTGGTGGGCTTCAAGGTCGGTCAGGGGTGCTGTGCTTCTGTGTGCTCACCAGATCAGACATTTGGAATACTGAACCAAATTAGGGCTGCAGCTATCGATTCTTTTTGGAATCGAGTATTCTAGTGATTATTTTATCGATTAATCGAGTAACCAGTTAAAAAAATAATTTTGCGTTATTTAGTGCAATTTATTAATATGCACAACAAATGTCATGCTGTAAACTAGCCCTAGTCACTTCAAAGTAAATTAATATAGCAGTTTTATGTAGATTTGTGCATCTGCAGCATTTACCAATACTACCAAACCACCTCCCTTACAAAGAATAACTGCAGTTTTTACAGTGTTATACTACAATACCGTGCAGTACTTTAGTATTTTCATGTCTAAAAGTACAGTACAGTAGGCCTACAATGCAGTTTTGTTGTGTCCAAAATACTGTATTTCCTGCATGAGAACGGCAAATATTTTCTCCAAAACTGCAGTCATGGGTAGATGATAAGAGTGTGTGTGTGTGTGTGTGTGTGCACGCGAGAGAGAGGGAGAGAGAGACGAGATGAGTGTGTGTGTGATGAGTTTTTGGTGTATTTGCTCACTTGCAATTTTGCATGAATCAATTTAAAATTTCCACAACTCAACATCATATCGACTCACGACATTAGGCTACAGCCGCTACAAAAACCGTACATTCTAACTAGCGAACACATTAAATCAGTTAACATCAATGTTTACATTGCCTTGTGTCGGCTACACTTGGTGAACTGGTGTTAACAACTGGATGCTTTCGGCTCAGATGTTGAATCATCGTTGACGTGCTGTTGTGGTACGCTAGTTCTGCTCTGCAGTGGACACATTGGACACTAAGTTTGAAATGATCCCAAAACTTTGGACATTCTCTGCCTTTTACGGACGGTTTCTTTGCTCTCTGTCATCGCGCCAAACTCTGAAAGTGATGTGCGCGTCAGTAACAGTCTGTGTGGAGCAATAATCCCTGAGCTGAGCAGGCCACAAAGTTTAAATGCATCAATCTGGTGCACTTTGAGAACAAATTTAAATATTTAACTCCCTTATTTCTACATGGAGATATTTGTGCTGTAGCCTAAACTATTTTGCACTTTAGATTTTTAACCATGCTGTAGCGAAGGGAGAGAGCAGTGACCCCATCCGGTCTCGAACCTGGGTCTCCAAAGAGCCAGGCCCGTTGGTATGGCAGTCAGAGCGCATACTCAACTGTAGTGACGGCACTCTGTCACAGCTGCACACACAGGTGAAATGGTGAAAATGTTTAATAATCTGATATCATTTTACAAGGCTAACTGAGAAAACACTGGAGAAGCTGGTATTCAGCTGGTTCAGCTGGTATTCTGTCTATAATGAGCTGCTTTCAGACACGTCCTCCGCAGTATATGCAGATCTTTGTCAAAAAAATACTTAAGCCTACTTAGATACTGAAATACAGATGAATATGTTTGTTGAATAATGTCTAGTCAGTACACCAAATAAGGAAGGCCTATAGATAGAAATTGTGATAATAAAATATATAGATTTTGGTAGTTTGGTCTTTTCATGTAGACTTGGCAACTAGCAATCTAGTATAGGCCTGAATATCACTGCATGCGTGAAAGAAACAGTAATGTTGGACTTGGACATCACAATAAATGAGGCTACCCATCAATAAATCTGCACTAATAAGAAAATAGTAGCGAGGTTTAATTGATAAAAATGTTGTGTGAGTCTAGGCGAGGCCGGGGCGAGTGGCACTCCCGTCCCGTCTTACCTGCTGATCCAGCATATGTCTTCATCTTTAGCTTCGCCTCCGCTTGAAAAGTGTCTCATAACACGCCAGCCTTATCATATTGTAAGCTAGCCTATAGCCTAGGCAATAACAGACACTAATGCGTTCGCTCTATGCTTAATAAATTATATGTGTGCTTACTACGCTACATTCATTTAGTGTCTATCCTTTTCAAAAGTTTAGACAGTAGCCTAGATCTCATGTTCGTGGGTTGTTGAAGTGTGGACCATATAACTGCTCGATATCAACCACGTTAGCTAAAATGACATATCGACATGACGTGACCGCAGGATACTTGATATACAGGCTAAATGCAAATATGACGGTGCATGATATTATTAAAACAAAATATAGAAAAATAAAACAGACCAAAAATAAAGTAGGCACTAAATTGTTTTTCCTGTAAATGTTGTCAGTCATTCTTAATCTTTGCATTCTTAATGTTTAAACGTTTAAAAAAAGTTAGTGTAGAGCCCTTTCACTTTCTTTCAATGCCCTTTCTGTGATCGGTGATAGGTATCGGTACGGATTTCAGTGATTGGTAATCGGTGACCGGTCCCAAAAACAATGATCGGAGCATCGCTACCATTTAGTGCTTAGATGGTACCCAGTTAGTTAAAAACCAACTAAAAGGGTCATAACCCTACCTGATCAACAACATTACACAGAGCAATATCAAGCATGTGGGCATTGACAATATCAGAGAGAGATTCTCCATGTTATGTCAGTGTACCATGAGTTTGAAGCCGTTATTTTAAGGTAATAATTTGCATTGGGCTGATTTTAAGTTGTAATTTGAAGGTAATAGAAATGCATTGGGTTGATTTAAGTTGTTATTCTGCAGAACTGCATTGGGTTGAGACCTTCCTGAAACAGAGGGGTGGGATGGCGTATGATGGTGTGCAGAACTTAAACCTGTGCTCAGAGTGACTAAGAGTCACTGTGTGTGTAACCAAGAGTGTGAGTGTGTGTGTGTGTGTGTGTTCCTTACCCCCAGACACCGGGGCGTCCATGAAGACCGCCCCCATTTTCTCGGCGGCAGCAGCCATCTCCTTGGAGACGGCCGGGTCTATAGTGCTGGAGTCGATGAGAAGGGAGCCCTTCTTCACTTTCCTGAGGAGAGGGACACACACACACACACACACACACACACACACACACACACAGCAGAGTTAGGGTAGAAAACGGGTAGAAAACACACACATACAGACAGACAGACAGAGCTCTGGATGAGGAGAGGTCTGGAAGAGGAGGTGTGTGAGCAGTGGGCTTGATGTCGTTGGGTCCGGTGTGCGTGTGTGTGTCTGTGGCTCTCTTGAGGATGTCGTTGGGTCCGGTGTGTGTGTGTGTGTGTGTGTGTGTGTGTGTGTGTGTGTGTGTGGGGCTCTCGAGGATGTTGTTGGGTCCGGGGTGTGTGTGTGTGTGTGTGCGCGTGCGTGTGTGTGGCTCTCTTGAGGATGTCGTTGGGTCCGGTGTGTGTATGTGTGTGTGTGTGTGTGTGTGTGTGCGTGGCTCACTTGAGGATGCCGTTGGGGCCGGTGTAGACCTCGATGACGTTGGGGCTGGAGGGGAGCATGGTGATGATGCGATCCGCTTTATCAGCTACTTCAGCTGGGGAGTCCAGGATCTGGGGATGCCCACACACACACACAATACATATTAAAACACACACACACACACACACACACACACACACACACACACACACACACACACACACCTGTTCATGTTGTTGTTCTAGTTGTATGTGGTTTGGTCAGAAGCTGCCTATTGCAGTGTTTACCAAAGTCTGGGTCGCGACCCACAGGTGGGTCGCAGGAGATTTTATTTGGGTCGCCAGCACAATTTATGTTGTGTTATAGGCCAAATCAACCATTTGTCATTTTATACCAGGAAAGCTAACAGTCTTCTATTAGGGTGTAGTTTGTTAACTACCACAGTCACGGCTTTGTCATAAAAGCTCATAAAACTGGCGCATGAAACTGGGGGATGAACGCATCGCAGAGGGGGTGCCAAAGCATGGATATCTACCTCTCAAAATGAAACCGTTCTGTGGGACGCCTGCAATGTAGGCTACCTCGCAGATGCAAACTGCAAGCGACATGAATCCGCCTATTTGCGCGAACATTAACAGATACCAGCTCCTCAACTTTACCGATTAAAATCTAGTGACCGTGCTGTCAACTAAAGGAGACATCCCGGAAATAAGGCCATTCAATTTGCATGTAGATAGTTTCGATTGTAGATGCAATCTGTAAAGTTAATTGCAACCTACTCACATTCTTATTTCTGATTTAAAATGCACAACAGTGCATTATTTTAGGCTACAATTTAAATGGACATTTTAAACAATATTCCTCTCGTTTTCTACCTCGCTAACTCCAATGTAAAGGCGCATTCTTCTGGCTATTGCGCAAAAACCTCTTTTCTGATATAACGACTATACAATATAATATAATACAACAATACAATATAACGACTTGAGTTATCTGCTGTTTACATCGGAATTGACGTCCACAGTGTTATGGACCCATTTGTCTGCAACGCAACGTAGCCTACAACATTTTTTTTAGAAATACAGATTACTATGACGAATGATGTAGTAGTCATTTCCAACTTTTTACGCTGATGGTACTCAAAATGCAACACAACCGTGTTCAAAGCAGGATCTATCTATCTAGATCCTATAGCAATGTATGGTTGGGGGAGGCATAGAAAAGTTGGAGAACCTGTGGCCTAAAACAATATTGGTGGTTGCAGGGTAGATTTGAAGTGAAATGGGTCGCGATGGTCTGTCATTTTTAAAAAGTGGGTCCCCAGAAAAAAAGTTTGGGAAACACTGGCCTATTGCAATTGCAATCCCTCAAGGCCCAGCTGTAATTAAGCACTAAGAGAGCAGCACTATCAAGCAAATGGTTTTATGAAGCACATTTACAACAGGTTGTATAACACTCACAGAGACGCCCTGTCCAGCACACACACGCAAGCAGGACACGCCCTGTCCAGCACGCCGTATAACACTCACAGAGACGCCCTGCCCAGCACACACACACACACAAGCAGGACACACGCTGTCCAGCACACACACACACACACACACACACACAAGCAGGACACACGCTGTCCAGCACACACACACACACACACACACACACACAGACTGATGATCCACAGACCCAGCACACACACACACACACAGACACAGACTGATGATGCACACTGACCTAATGTTGGTGTTCGTTGGGTCAGTGTGCAAGCACCGCCAGACAGGGTCGTGCCAGACGGGGTCACGTCAGACGGGGTTGTGCCCGTGCTCTTGGCCGATGCCACCGCCCCCAAGTCCAGTCAGCGACCTGACCAGAGCTGTAGAAGTCCATCAACATATTTGGGGCAGCCGTGGCCTACTGTTTTGGGCTTCGGGCTTGTAACCAAAGGGTTGCCAGTTCGATCCCTGACCCAGTAGGAAAAATGTGGGTGGGGGAAGTGGTTGAGCACTGCTCTCCTATGCCCACATCCATGGCTGAAGAGCCCTTGAGTAAGGCACCTAACCCCCTCACTGCTCCCCGAGCGCCGCTGTAGCAGGCAGCTCACTGCTCCAGGTTAGTGTGTGCTTCACCTCGCTGTTTGTTCACTGTGTGCTGTCTGTGTTTCACTAATTCACGGATTGGGATAAATGCAGAGACCAAATTTGACCACGGGATCAAAAGACAGGGCAGAGCAGGCTGTACTTCCTGAGGAGGCTGCGCTCCTTCAATGTGTGCAGCAAGCTCCTCAGGATGTTCTACCAGTCTGTTGTTGCCAGCGTCCTCTTCTATGCAGTGGTATGCTGGGGAGGAAGCACAAAGAAGAAGGATCTTGGGCTTACTTGACAGGCTGGTAAGGAAAGCTGGCTCTGTAGTGGGAGCTGAACTGGAGTGCATCACTTCAATATCTGACAAAAGGACCCTGAACAAACTGATCTTGGACAATGAGTGTCATCCACTCCACAGCACTATTGTAAATAGTGCTGCCCTTTAGATTTAGTCGACTTATATATATATATATATATATATATATATATATATATATATATATATATATATATATATAGCTATATTAGCACATATGCATAACCCCTCCCTCCATGCCACAGCCGAATTGTGGCCACACCTTTTCTTAATATAGTTATATAGATAGTTTTTTCTCTAGTTTCTTTTATATTGCCTTGCCTACTTGCTGATATGTACATATTTATTGGTCCATATATGTCCATATTTACTCACTCACACAGAGCACCTTACCTTACTATGCACAGAGAATCCCAGGCTCAGTCCCTGCCTCAGTCATTGCAAGCGCCTCTTGATTGATTAATCACCCACTATGTGGATACTGTTTTTAGAATTGATTTAGTTTAAGTGTTATTTAGTATAATTTGTATTTTAGTATATTTAGTATATTCTTTATCTTCTGCTGTCCTTATTGTTTAGTTGTGTTTTTTATATTATATACTTTTAATTACTTTTTTCTACTGTTAGTGAATGTGTGTGTGATGTCTGTATGCTACTGAGACCTTGAATTTCCCCTGGGGATCAATAAAGTATCAAAGTATCTATCTATCTATCTATCTATCTATCTATCTATCTATCTATCTATCTATCTATCTATCTACAAAAAGTATATATAATTACTATACTATATTTGTTCTAGGTAGATCAGCTAAGTAGTGAAATCACCTGTGTTAAGTACACAGGTAGGGCCAATGCATGGTGGGACTTTTACTCTTTGAAACCAGATTTGCACACCTCTGGACCGGCCCGACCATGTCAGCCACATTTCCCCAAACACACACAGCAGTGCCCGCCCCACCTCAGGCTCTTCCTATGCAGGCCATCCAATCAAAGACAGCGGCTGAGCAATGACGATGACATCATGCTGCTTAATCACAGGAGCAATCATCACTAAGAGTGGGAATGGAAAAAGTCTAACACCCACCTACAAGACAGATGAGTGTGTATGCATGTCTGTCTAGTAGGTGTGTGTGTGTGCTGACAGGCAGTGCTTGTCAGTATGACGGATGTGTTCAGAAGCAGTGGAGAACAGGTCTGATTAAAGGTCTCCAGTAATGTTGGCACGAGTGTGTGTGTGTGTGTGTGTGTGTGTGTGTGTGTGTGTGTGTGTGATTAAAGGTCTCCAGTAATGTTGGCATCAAAGGGGGATTTTCCATCAGGAGTTTGAGTAGAACACTACACCACAGCCTCTTCCTGAGTGGCAAACCTCCAGCAGCATCTCTCCCCTCTCTGAACTAACATCTTTCTGTCATCCCTCTCTAGCGCTCTCTCTCTTCTATCTCTCACCATTAAAGGTGTGTGTGTGTGTGTGTGTGACCCTCAGGCCCTCATCTCTCTACTAGTGCTGCCGCGATTAGTCGACTTAATCTACCTAATCGACCATGAAAATTAGTCGACGGCAATTTTTTTAGTCGAAGAGTCGTTTTACTATTGACCACCTATTTATTTTTGGTCTCCCGTCTCAAATGGCTCACTGTAGGCTAATGTTATTAACTCTTGAAAAGGACGACTGTCTTTGGATGTTAAACAGGCTACTTAGACTTTGGCAGTCATGTTTTAAACTCTGCTAAGGTCGCAAGTGGAAACGCATGTAGCAAAGCTGCGTGCCTGCCTGCTTTCAGCGCGATCCATTATTAGGCAGTTAAAGGGGTGGTTCAGGATTTTGGACATAGGACCTCATTTCCAAGTAAGCAAGTGTGATATTTATCAGTGGAGACCGTTTTCAACACGTTTCATCCAGTCGTTCTAATTGCAGAGTTGCAAACAACTAATTGCAGAATTGCAAACAAGACTGTTTTTAGTGGCAGGCTAGCACATACCGTTGACTTGTGCTAGCCTAGCACCTGCGAACTCTGCAATTAGAAGGACTGGATGAAACGTGTTGAAAACGGTCTCCACTGATAAATATCACACTTGCTTACTTGGAAATGAGGTCCTATGTCCAAAATCCTGAACCACCCCTTTAAGCGGGGGAGCTAACCTAGTACGCTAGTCCAGACTCTGACTAATATAGCATTGTGGAAATTGCAATAAATGAAGTGAAGAGAGTGGCTCACGTTGACAACGCAACGGCGTGTCATTTATTCATTCATACAAAAAAAAAACGTTAAAATGAATATGCCGCTGCCCGTGATATCAACAATCAAGGCGCAGCGTTATTTCCCATGTTCAATAAGTCACGACGCATATTTTTTTTAGCGTTCAAGCCAACTGATAAAGTGAGGTAGCCTAACTTATGTTTTAAGACGCACAAAGTGCCTGTAGCCTACTTGTTTTGAACATGCTGACATTTGCAAGTCCTCAACTCCTGTCGCCTTTCAAAGTTGGCTAGACCATCGTTTCTCAAACTTTGGGCCGCGGACGAGCACCGGCCGCAACGTGGACACTGCTGGTGGAGTGAAATTATTCCCGGGGCTTCGTCTGATAATTTGCTGCGCAATTGATCAAGGAACCATGGACCGACAGAAAAAGAAAACAAACGTTTCTGCAATCAGTGTCATCAAACCATAGAGGCATACAATTAAATGGTGTTATGAGCGTTCATTCAATGCATGCGTGTGCGCGAGCGAAACTGAAACCACTCGATAACGTTGGTAGCAAAGCTCCGATTCACCTTTTGGAAGGTTATTTAATTATGAAACAACATTTAATAGAACGATGTGGATTTATACAACTTCCATAAAAACAGAGCACAGACTAATACACTATCTAGCATTGTATTGTATAGTCAAATTTGCATAACATGGCCAAAAGCTATTGTGGCATAATTAAATATCATGCAATATTCTTCCCATTTGCCTACCAGTGTATGATGCTTGCATGAGGGAAACATCCCAAAACAATGGCACCCATATAATTGCTGTTGTTTTGAGAAGTATTTATCATGCAACCATGCAAAAGCAATGAAACTATTGTAATTATATTTTACATTGGTAAAGCAGTCCTCTGTTTTCATTAAACTTTTGCACTTTAAACATTGGCTGCTTTGAAGTGCATGTATAACAATATAGCATAACAATTATAATTGTGATGTGATATAATGATAATTTGATGGGGGGTGGGTTCATGTAGGTGCCATGATCGGCCCTCAGGTCAAAGAAGTTTGACAAACATTGAACATTGTCTATGTCCATGGCAACACTGGCATACAAATAAAGTATATCAAAAGGTCTGACATTAGATCTGATGGTATAATTTTAAATGGGTGATTTTTTTTTTTTACACATAACAGTTCACTTAATACGCTTCTAACAAAAGTAGGGTGATCTATATTTTATGTTTTCCCTTCAGTTGAGTTCAAAATAAAATGGACACAACGAAATAACAAAACACTTGATTTAAAAAAAAAAAAAAAAAATAAAAAAATAGTCGTTTAGATTAGTCGACTAATCGAAAAATTAGTTGAAAGATTAGTCGTTAGAAAATTAGTCGTTAATGGCAGCACTACTCCAGTGTTTCCCCTACAATGTATACATCAGCGGCGCAGCGCCGCTCCTGGAATTCAAGCGCCACTGCAAAAAGAGTTGCCTAATTTAAAAAAAAAAAAAATAGACGCAAGTGAACTTCAGGAACAGCTGCCGTTCGTTCAGGTTTCATGTCCACAAATAATAGTAGGCTAACGCTGAAGGCGCAGTCAGGGATTCCACAGGAGATCACGCTTGTTTGTGTTTATGTTTAAGTTTATTAGCAGACGCAATTTTGTGCCAAAAAACGTAGCTTACATTATGTTAACCAAGGAACCAAATTAAACACGCCAGCGAGATAGCTCTCCCCACCTTCAGTAGCCTATTCCCAGATAAATCCACGCATTGTTTCGCTTTTTGTTTGTGATACAGGCAATGCTTTCAAGCCCTGTGTTGCTAACATACCTAGGCTGTGAAACTAAGGTCTAGCTAGCCTATTGGTGGGTTTAATTGAATTTGAGTAATAGGATACGCAAAGCATTTACATCTGAGATAGTTTGTAATTCCTGTAGAGCTCATCAAAATTATAGATATGATACAAGACACTTATCTGCTATAATCCAAGTGAATTTTCTTCGAAGTTTTTGACCATTTTTTTTTACCAAATGACATGGGAAACATAATTAATTTCATCCACATATTCTTATGCACCATGCACAACAACGCTACTAAGTTAGCTTAAAACCCGTGGAGAATCAAGCCAGCGCCACGGGTCGTCCACGGCATTAAAGTGACAGGCACTCAATTCGACTTGCACAGCACCAATACAGTGTAATGGCATGAAAGAGAAGTCTATATAGTTTATACAGTGCTGTGCAAAAGTTAAGACACCCATGCTGAAATTGACTAAAGGGAGGAATAAAAACATATTTTGCCTTTTGTCTTAGAGGTGCCATGTGTAATGTCCGCCAAAAAATCAATTCCTACTCCACATTCCATAAAAGATGGGGGCAATATACCTCCAGAAAGTGAGTTGGTCTACCCTAGAGTAACAACCGAGACACGTGTATTGCAGTTTGGCTGGCGGTTATTTGTGTTGATGGTTATGTCATAATTTGTAACTCAATCTGTCCATTTCTTTCACAAAATCCACCAGAAGTCACAATTTAAGGAGTCATTTTTTCAAATGTTTCTCTTTTTTTTGGGGGGGGTGCTTCCTACGATCAACAGCACCGCTGCTGGAAAAGATACTAGGGGAAACACTGTACTCTCTACTCTCTCTCTGGCCAATATGCAGGGCAGTTCCTCTCCTGCGCTCGCTCTCTCTCTCTCACACACTCCTGCTCTTCTCTCCAGGAGCTCACTCGTATTCACACTCTCTCAAGCTCAGTCAGTCTCTCTCTGTCTCTCACTCACACACACATACACACACACACACTCTCTCTCTTCAGGAGCTCACTCGTATACACACTCTCTCAAGCTCAGTCAGTCTCTCACACGCTCACGCACACACACACACACACACACACACACACACACACACACACACACACACACACACACACCTTTCTCTTCTCTCCAGGAACTCACTCGTATACACACTCTCTCAAGCTCAGTCAGTTTCTCTGTAGCCCCTTTTACACTGCCGGATTTCCTGTGAATGTGTGTACCTTTATCGCGGAATGCCTGTCCTTTTTACACACACCGTGGCGGAACGGCGGTTCGAAGTGTCCCCCCAATTTTATCACTAGGCAGGGTAGACATAAAAGCGAAACGATTCATTCCGGCACCAGTGTAAATGTGTTCGGGCGGAATGGGGTAATCTGGGTGGGCGTTTTCGATGACACCACATATGTCCAACCCACCACAGGAGATTTAAAATCTGACTGATCAAAAGCAGCAATAGCAGAGACAGCACATTACGGAAATCTTTAAATCCACAAAGCTTCCAGTCATTGAACACCTGCTAGAGTTGACTGTAGGTCGGAATGCAATCGGTTGCCATATAGGCTATCCTAAAATCCAGCGATAAAACAAGTATGAACTCCTGGAGCGTCTGTCCTAGCAAGCTTTTACATTATCACATTATAACTACCGTTAGCCACATAACATTTAGAAGCTAGACATTAGCGAACATAGCTTAATGTCACTGTTTAACAAACAAACTAGCATGCTATGCAGCCATACAAGTAAACACAGCTAAATGTGAGGACAATGAACTCTTACCTTTATGGTCTACAAGTTATCCATAGTTAGTCCACTGTTATTTCCATCATGCATTCTTCTCGATATGAGCAAGTTAGAGATGGAGATAGCCTGACCATATTCTACCATCACATAGGTCTGACTAAATTCTCTCCAGAAACACTTTGTTGTAGCCTATAGTCTATGGACCTGGCCCAAAACTTGCGACAGCAGGCTTTACCCATACAAACTGTCATAGTATAATATGCAGTTTCTGGCATCCATAAGAAAAGCATTTGTAGATAAATGGCCAACTTAACTGTAGCTACATCTGACTCATCTTCAGGGAATAGCAACGTTACTAGCTCCTGATTAACAGGCTAGCCTACATGATGATTAAGCACATTGAAGAGGCTTTCTGTTCATTGGATCACATTTTATTTTCAGTTGTAAAAAGTTATAAGGGTAAAATTAGTGATGGCAAAATCCCCAGTTCAGAAAATCATTCATTTGTTCCCACTAGTGCAGTGCCTGTTCAAACATGCTATTCCTGTAGTCTAATTACATGCCTGCAGGTAGGCCTGCTTTGAAAATAGGATAGGGAAAAACATAATTCCAGGTAGGCCTAAGCATTTAATAATGAATAGGCCTACAGATAATATAATAATATAATAAATGTGAAGTGAGCAGAATTTAAGCATGGCTACATGTGACATTTTTTACAAATCAAAATTACATAATCCTAACAGCTGTTTTGAGTCAAGACTATATAGCCTATTGAATAACTTGATAGAGAAAACAAACATTTTTGTGGAATGATGCATCATATGAAAATTGCAACGGTGTGACTCAAAAACAGTCTCTGGCGGCCTATAAGTGACATCACACTCTGTCTGCCACTCGTTGCTTGTCGCTGGTTATGCTTTGCATGTGTGGCATTCTGAGACATTCTTTAATTCGGGACCATCATCGCTCGTTTCAATTTAGGACTTTGCAGTTGGAACTGTCGTTTGCTTATTCAAAGTCTAAAGACAGTCCAAAGTAGCCTGGGCTATTCATATAGCATCACACTCTGTCTGCCACTCGTTGCTTGTCGCTGGTTATGCTTTGTGTGGCATTCCGAGACGTTCTTTAATTCGGGACCATTATCGCTCGTTTCAATTTACGACCTTGTAGTTGGAATTGTCATTTGCTTATTCAAAGTCTAAAAGACAGTCCAAAGTAGCCTGGGCTTTTCATATAAGTGACATCACACTCTGTCTGCCACTCGTTGCTTGTCGCTGGTTATGCTTTGCATGTGTGGCATTCTGAGACGTTCTTTAATTCGGGACCATTATCGCTCGTTTCAATTTAGGACCTTGCAGTTGGAATTGTCGTTTGCTTATTCAAAGTTTAAAGACAGTCCAAAGTAGCCTGGGCTATTCGAAGTGTCTGTTTATTGCACATAATTTTTTAGAGTAATTTTGAAGAGCCACTGCATACCTGTGTTTCTTGCCGTGTTGTTGCAAAATCCGTGGAGTTCACTTTATTGTTGAGATCAGACATGTTAAGTTTTTACCCGTGTAACCTACACTGATCCAGCTCTGCCAAAGCCCTGCTTCTATTTTCACTGGTAGCTTACAGTACAGTGGTGTGTGGGAGGGTGAGTGGCTAGCGGCGAAAGCCAATGTGCTTCTTTTACCGATATATTTAACGATATCTTTTGCATTTCTTATCCAAACAATGTCAAATTTGGCACTGCACTTACTCATGCCCATAGCAAGACACCTGCCAAGTTTGAAATCAGTCTGACAAACGGTCAGCGAGATATGCGTGCCACAGACACACAGACGCTTCTTGCTTTATAGATGTGTCAGGCTACTCCTCACGGCCAATGTTGCACGTCACGCTTCATGTTGCTATTTGGTCCTGCCTCCTGGCTCCTCAAAATGCCGGCTTGTTTGTAAACACTCGCAGTACGAAGAACCAGGATGGCAATGTTTTGCCTCATTTTTAGACACACGATGCGGCATAAAGACGTCTCCTCTTCCCGTGAATGTTGCTCGATCTCAGTAAAAAAACTACTTCTGTCTCTCGCTCGTGCACACTCACCTTCTCTTCTCTCAAGGAGACACACACACCTTCTCTTCAGGAGCTCACTCGTATACACACTCTCTCAAGCTCAGTCAGTCTCTCTCTGTCTCTCTCTCACACACACACACACACACCTTCTCCTCCCCCTCACCTGTGCGCCGAGCTCCTGGATCTCCTTGCAGGATTCGGGGAAGACGTCGGTGGCGATGACAGGGTAGCCGTGTTTCAGCAGGTTCTTGGCCATCGGGTTCCCCATGTTGCCCAGCCCAACGAAGCCCACCTGCGTCTTAGACGCCATTGACCGGCTGGACACTGCGTGCACAATACACCCATCACATCAGTAAACAGAATCACACTCACTAATGTTAATAGACAATACTGTAGAGATATAAGCCATTTAGACCCGAGTTTACTTGTTAGCCTGTGTGTGCCTATGGTGTCTGCACTTATGATTCTCTACAACTTTTTACTGCATTGCCATGAACAAAGTAAAGGCAAAAAGGTGTTTCTTTGTCGAACAAATTGGGATGCAATGTGAGCCTTGAATTGGATGCCATGCAGGAATTTGCTAGGATCTCAAAACAGGATTTTGAACATTCTTTGCCATAGAGAAACACACAATAGCGTTGGATTATAAACATGCTTTGCTACAAAAATGTGAGGTAAGTCGAGCTATATGAAGTTATTATTTTGCTGTCACTTCGTCTGTTTTATAACCCAGAAGGATGTACTTGGTATCAAATAGCTCACAGGTCCGCGGGTAATTCAAACGAGAGTAATGGGTGCGCAGGTGAACGCAGAGAAAACCTATTCTCCTATGGAAAGTTTTCAGATCTGCACTCTTAGAATAGGTTGGCGACGCTTATCAGCGATTTAGTCGTGGCCAGCATATTTGAAAATATCGGCCACTAATATCAGCCGTTTTGCAGATGGCCGATGGGAGCAAAAAAAGGCCCATATCGACCGATACCGATAGCCTTCCGATATATCGGTGCATACATTCACTGAACACACACACCTTAGTCTACATTCTCACTGAACACATACACACAGTCTACATTCACTGAACACACACACACACCTTAGTCTACAGTCTCACTGAACACACACACACACACACACACACACACACACACACACACACACACACACACACACACACACACACACACACACACACACCTTTGTCTAGTGGAGGTGAAGGATTAACAACAGACAAAGACTATCTCTAAAGAGCTATATCTACTGACAAGGTAATGTTTCACGATTCTCGCTAGATTTGTCAGGCCGCCATTCTTGAAGTTGCATTGGTGGTTTTCTCAGTAGCGACTCACTACATTTATGCTGTATAGCTATGCTAGGTGAACGTCTACTACAAGTTCGTTTACCATCAAATTGGCTTCGTAAAGGTGAAAATCTTGCATAGTGTTCCTTTAATGAGAAGGTGAAAATCTTGCATAGTGTTCCTTCAATGTAAAGGTGAAAATCTTGCATAGTGTTCCTTTAATGTAAAGGTGAGTGAAGCAGCTGTTCTGTTCCTCCGCTGCTCCTTTGTCCTTGACTCATACACTGATTAACTCAAGGGCATAAACAATAGGAGGTTACACTTCAACCATACACACACACACAGAGCCAAAAGGTTGCAGCAGCAACCTGAAATTACCATGCAGCCGCACACTGATGACCACACACACATAGATAAACTGGTATTGTTGCTGCCACTGAGTTCCTCATTGACTTCAGTTCCTCATAGGAGCAGTATGCAATGAGATTACAGTAGGGAGGGGGAGGGAGGTCACACACACACACACATATGCTCTTTCTCTCTCTCACACACGTATGTGCTCACACACACACACACACAAGAGTGAGTGTGCAGACGACCGCTGTAGAGAATCTAAGATGAGGGAAAGTAGAGATCTGCAGAGTAAAGGTCATAGTTTATATACCTATATACCCTACACCAGGGGGTGGGGACTCGCACCACACACACACACACACTTCGCTCATCTCTGCAATACCAGCTGGAGAAAATGGACACAGTGACCCCACCACATTCAAGGGCACATACGCGCGCACACTGCACACCACACAGCTAGTCACAAGTCAAATAAAAAATATGTTAATTATATCCTGATCATCTTTTAAATAATTGCACCTACAATAATTTCCGACAAAAAGGGTGAAAAGGGTGAACTGGACATTTGAGAACACTGCGGATGAACATAACACTACATGGCAACAGTCCTGGTCTCAGTAACGGCCCTGGTCCTGGTCAGTAACTATCATAGTCAGTGACAGTCCAGGTCAATGACAGTCCTGGTCAGGTTCCTTGTCAGGCAACATCTGCAACATTTTAATCGACTTAATATGGATTCTCCTCAGTGCACAAAGCAAGGTCCACAATGATATCTATCAGTGTTGCACGGGTTTGGTCACAAGCGGCCCGTGGTCGCCCGATATTTATACCTGACCCGCAATCTGACCCGCTTATTTACAAAATGTGTGGTTTTGGTTATAGCCTACCATCAACTGTGACAGTAGGCCATTTCTGTAAAACAAACAAATTTATTTGCTAAACGTTATGCAGTAGAACTAGGGCCGGCGGAAGGCATGGGCATTCTGGGCAATTGGCCTGGGCGCCAAACTACCAGGGGCGCCACAGCGCAGCGAGCTATAGGCTACAACATTAAAAACACATTCATTGTCAAATAATGAGAATTACGGTGTGATATTGACCTAAAGTGTATTGAAACATGATACCGAGTGTGAACGTATGTCTCATAGCCCATCTCGGCTTGTCCCCTGCACTCCGAAATCTGGCGCTAGTTAGCCAATGCTACCAACAGCTTTTTCAATGGTGTTCCAACTGGAATCCATGCATTTCCACTGAATTATTTTGGAATCTGATCCCTTATCATACCTGTTCATTCTTACTCGTCGCTCGACTTATAGCCACTCATAGCCCGATGCCGAAGCACCACCATTGAAAAAGCTGTTGGTAGCATCGGCTAACTAGCGCCAGATTTTGGAGTGCAGGGGACAAGCCGAGATGGGCTATGAGACATACGTTCACACTCGGTCTCATGTTTCAATACACTTTAGGTCAATATCACACCGGAATTCTCCTTTAAATGCGGGAACAGTAACTAATTAATTTTCAGTGATATTGATTAAATAACAGTCATGAATGAGACGTTCAAAGCATAGTGCTGCAGAATACAGAAAAGTGCACAGGTTGAAAAACTTTTCTCCCGCGTATGGGTGCTGATCTTCAGCCTGAATCGCCAGGTTGCTAGCAGTGGAACACAGCAGAGGGACGACAATGTAAAAAGGTAAAATCTGAATCTCACCATGTCACTGAATCAGGGGAGCAATGAGCTGGTTTCCCCGCAATAAGATGGTCCTATCGCGGGGTGATGAAACTGCGACACTCGAAGTGCGTTCCTAATGTCATGTTTAAATGCACACCTAACAGACGGCATCATATAGGTAGTCCGATTTCTAGCCTACACTGTTTTAAGTCACAGACAACCAAAGTAACTTTTATGCATGCGCAAACCTATATGGCCTATACGTCCCGGTATATATGGCTGTGTAGCCTGTGTACCATAAGATTTATGCCTGCAGGCGCCTCCTCACTAGCTTAGAAATCTAGATGCACCTATAGCGGCAGCAATGATAATGGCAGCAATGGGGCAGCCATGGCCTACTGGTTAGCGCTTCGGACTTGTAACCGGAGGGTTGCCGGTTCCGAACCAGTAGGCACGGCTGAAGTGCCCTTGAGCAAGGCACCGAACTCCTCACGGCTCCCCGAGCGCCGCTGTTGTTGCAGGCAGCTCACTGCGCCGGGATTAGTGTGTGCTACACTTCACTGTGTCCTGAGTGTGTTTCACTAATTCACGGATTGGGATAAATGCAGAGACCAAATTCCCCTCATGGGATCAAAAGAGTATATATACTTATGTGGTCTGGCTTGTCAAGCTACCTGCTCACAACTGTAGGCTAAAAGTTTAACATGGGCAGGTGGAAAGTATCAGCATTATTTTACTGAGCGACTTGTCAATAGGTCTTGTACCTAATCTAAAAAAGCTGTTCCAGGTCAGTATATAAATCTATTGCTTGCATGAGGTCTGGGAATTGCACTTACTCGGTTTGGCTGGGAGGGCTTCTACCAGTGCCGCGTTTGTGACGAGTTACTGTATGTTGGTCGTGCCTGTTTTGTGGCCGTCATACTTTTAAATGGCTTCGCAAGAAGTAGGCCTACATAGAACATAACTTGCACTACTGTCTTCTTCTTTAAGAACCTTTCCAAATATTTCCCATATATCGCTTTTCCTGGAGGGGTGTCTTATTTTAACTTCTCGCATCTTCAGCTTCTTTACCGTCTCCATCTCTACCTCTCCACCTATGTGGCAAGTAGGTCTACTGTATGCTTCAACCAATGAGATCTTTGAAAAGCAATTTTGTATTGTCATAGCATAAGTGACGTCGCTCAGCCTGCCACTTGTTGTCTAGCTATGTGGCATTAGCCTATCGCTCGTTTCAATTTGGGACCTTGCAGTCGGAATTGTCATTTGTTTAGTCAAAGTCACGGTCAGCGAGATATGCGTGCCACAGACATTAGGACACACACACAGACGCTTCTTGCTGTATATATATATAGATTCCAACCGGACCAATTTGGCGATTATTAAGTTCCTCTGACCTCAGTTCCTGTAACTTTCAGCTCCTACTTCAGGGCAGGGTCTTTTGCCTTTTCCGCATAGGAACACTTAGTGACCTAGGTCTACACTGATTGGTCCAACTTTAGGGGTGGGCGATATATATCGTCTGCGATAATATCGTGATTGTTGTTTTAACGATGTGCAAAATGACATTATCGAGTATTTAAATTACTTATGGGGAAAAAACACCTGAAATCACGCACTGAAGACTCATACATTCCCAGGAGGTAGGTTATGCAGGACAAGTGCAGCAGAGCAAGCGTCACGTGATCACTAGTGGGTCACAACGTTGTCCCACGCAGCCTAATGTTTATTTTGTGCAGGGAGAGTAGCCTACTTGGGATTTTATGCGGCTACTTCGGTTCAAGTAGCATTGATGAGACAGTCACGTTTTTTCCTACACGGTATTATATGGAGAGAAAACATTAGCCTTTGAGTATTTTAATAGTCAGTTGTAAACAAATACCTATTCTCATGTAACTCTTTTGTAAATGGACTGAAGTTCGCTCTAAATATCTACGTTTACCGATTATGCTAACCGTTAGCATCTCTATGGGATTTCTCATATACATTAGCCATAAGCTAACGCATTAGTTTCTATTCTGTAACTTGGAATGCTAGCCTATGTGATTGCTCTAAAACAAAACATAGAAGGAAATAACTGAGATGTAGGCTACTCTGTTGGTCTGCTCTTAGTTTTACAGTGAATCCTATGTAAAGGTTTGAAAGGAACTTCAGCTTCAGACTTTCTCTTGGGAAACTGTTAGGCCTATTCATCTTCTCTAATGTAGCTGGCTAGACCATGTCATTGCCACACACACAAGTGGGGGCAGAATTGGAAATGTGTCATAGACTGACAATGCATTGGTTGATTTGGTTAAAAAGTCACAGGTTAGGTTATTGGTTATTATTGTAATGATGTTATTCATAAATAATGAGCTGTAAAGTAACTCAGACTTTAACAAAAACTTTATTTTAAAGGTCACATTCACTGAGAAACCGTTTAATACTTGTTACTTTCGAAATACTATAGCTCACACCAAGTTGCATATGCATGCTGCACGTGAAAATGATCTTCTACCCCCATTGCCCGCATTAGCCAATGAAAGAAAATACACGGAAAAACAGGGAATCAGAAAGAGCCCTTCCCAATGATGCCGAAGGGAAACTGGCTATTCATGGCCTCGCCCACCTTGGCTTGTGACCGCCTACAGGAAGACTGGAAGATTTTGCGGCTAGGGGATTGTCTCTCTGCAGCTAGTAGGAGCTAACAGCAAGTTGCCAACATGGCGAAAAAAAAAAAAAATGCCTGTTTTATTTTTTTTTTAAGGCAATAACACATCAATGTTGCATGTCTTGCCTTAGAAACATGAGTTGAGGAAGAAATGGTTCGGATTTATCGTTGGAACACCACCACCGAAGTAGTGCAACATTAGTTCTGTGTTCCAATCATTTCAACCACACTCACTGCCTTAGAAAGTGGTTTTGCATCGATGTTCTGAAAACCTGGTTCTGTACCGTCATGACGATCGACCACCAGCTCACAGGCTGTAAGTACAAACAAACTTTTCCACCTAACGTCTGTTACAAAATAGCATGTTCATATTCTTCACGCTAGCATGCATGAAAAGGGTACAAGCTAGGCTTAGGCTAGCCTATATTACAAGGAAGCTACACCAGGCAATCGCAGAACTGAAGTGTTCTGTTCAAGCGACGTGTAAAATCAGAGAATGCCTAATAGGAAGGGCTCTGGTAAAATCCATTAGAGGAATGGTCTATTTTCCGAACGTAGCCTACAGGCCACTAACACGCCAGGTGTAGCTACTTCCATTGATTAGGCCTATTGGAAGCTAATTGTTGCAGTACATAACGTGAACGGAATGCTTCAGTTACGTGCCTGGTGTAGCTACACTCATAAGAAACTGACCACAGCACCCAGAGATTTAGCTTGTTGAACCTATAATCTTCTTACCTAAGCGTTAAACCACAAATAATAATATTAGCAACAATATTTTATGCTCAACTAAGTACGGGTATTGTTCTAGTCTAAACAGGGAAAATCAAAAACACAATACCCCTGCACTATTAGGCTAAGTTGCTATCACTAGAGCTCAGGTATTTACTCTAATTTATGTCTTCTTGCCATTATTACATTGACATACAATAATGTTTTGTTTGATTACTTGCTGTTTACTTAGTGTTTTGTATGTCTTCCAGAGCACATCCTCATGTCAGGCTACACAGTTTTCTAGCCTAAATTAGGTCATCACTTTAGAAGCAAAGGTTTGTGATCTAACTTTTATTGTTGTGCTAGTTAGTTTCTAGAAGTCTTTTTCTAGTAGGCTAATACAGGTTCTGATGTGCTCGTCAATGTTTTTTTCAATTCATGGGTTTCTTCAGGTCACTTTCCACAGGTGTATAAAATCAAGCACCTCGATTATGAATGCAGACTGCATGGTGCTTGATTAATACACCTGTGTAAATGGACATGATGAAACCCATGAATTGCATAACAGATAGAATTGAGATTACCAAATGTCTTCTTGTGGGTGTGCTACTTAGTACATCATACACCTTACCACAGTCACTAAAATATTTTTGTTTCCATTGTGCCAGTACAGTTTTGTGAGATAGTGAATGTCCTGTGTACTATTAGTATCTTGTAACTTGACAGTAATACACATTTATTTACTTTAGGTACCCAAACAGAATCCTTCATGAAAAGTATGAGTATTGATACAAGCACTTCGGATACACCATGGGCATGGGGGCCTGCTACCTCTACTGCCATCAAGCCTGTTCATCCAAGGCCAGCTAGAAGACCTCGGGTTGATTAAGAGGAGGAGGAGGATGAAAGCGACATCTCCACAATAACACCTGATGGCTCCACCTATGGCCCAGCGCAATCAAAGAGCAATGTAATAAAATCACAGCCAACGAATGGGTTTTGTCCCTTCGGATCCCCAGGACAATACAAGCCGAAACAACAACTCAGACCTTTTTCCCTAAATAATCCCAGCACTATCTTACAAAGGATCTGTAGGCCAGATGTCTGCATCGTCTGGCAAAAAGAGGACATTGTTAATTCTGTGCATAGTTTGGATGTTCTTGTTTTGTGTTTGCATTATTTTAATAGACTGCAATATTACTATTTGTCAGTGTTTCACGGACCACCTAGCAAAAAAAAAAAAACAGTAGACCTACTTCAACAGTATATTACACAATAGGCCTTCTTACTGAACCACCTTGCTTATTGTCTTTGCACCTTGCTTATGGTGTCAGAGGATTCGTATGATTTAAACTGGCATAGGTTACATCAGTGTTGCAGAACTGTTTGGATTTACATACAAGTTGGTTCAATATTGCAAACAACTCATCTATTATATTTTACCACATCTACTTGTGGAACACTTGAGAGAGCTTGCAGACCACACTTTGAGTACCACTGCTGTATGTAAATATAATAAAGTTGTTTATAGACAATTGACCTGTTTTGTATATTTGTTTTAGGAGTTTCATCAGTTTTGTCCCTTTTAAGCTAAAGGTTTATCTTACCTTTCATATCTTCTGTCTCACAGAGGGCCATAGTCGTCATAGTCGAATGTTTAGTGCATTTTGAAGGGAGTACATTATGCTAAGGCAGACTGGTTCTAATCCTGGGTACAGGGTCATACAGACAACAGGGGTACTGGTGTTGCCCATTTTTCTAACCACATGAGCAATCCCCTTATGAAAAAGTAGTATAGGAATCTTATAGTATTTGGGACAAAATATTATAGTAATCTTATAGGAATAATTGGGACATACTGTAGAAGTACTACTAATAACGCTATAATATCCTGTAACCGCTTATAGTTTTTTCTATAGTTGTCTTATAGTACCTATAGTATGTCCAAATACTATAGTATTCCTATAAGATTACTGTAATATTAGTCCCAAAATACTATAAGATTCCTATAGTAGGCTACTTTTTCTGTCATACATGACAGAAAACAACTTGAGTAGGCTAACCTCTGCCAATGTCAGGCTATCAAAGCCATAGTTCTCATTACCGGAGAAGTCTTGCAGCACACATTCTCTGCTTCTGTAGGCATTCTGGTACAATTCTAGCAAAATATAGCTAGGTAGGCGTGTTTGCATTTAGATCTATCTATATATTGGGCTATGACCAAGTGGTCTTTCAATGATAGTATCATGGAATTCAAACCATAACTATCTAGCTATTCCAATAGCATTAGCAGGCTAGGTCAGTGGCTGAACTGCATTTAGGGTGCTTACCTGTGTTGTGAAGTAAAACATCTACTAGGAAGATTGCAAAGACTTTTGACTGTGTAAAGAAATAGGTCTTTATTTTAAAACGTTTCCAACTGTTTATTACTTGAAAGCAAGATGAGGATTGTCACAAACGTTTACCTCTTTTAGAGAAATTTTAAGCTGACAGGCAATTGTTACCATTCTATTAAACCAACGCTCACCGGACAAACGATCAGAAAGCGGTTCTTCTTCCTTCCTACTGAATACTAGGATCAAACACATTAAGTTGTATCCCGAAGACATTTTGTGCAACAGTTTTGACTCGAAGTTTTAGCCAGGTTTTAGCACTGTAAAGTTGAATATGGAGCATAGCACAGGCAGAATCGGATGAGGACGCACTGGAGGAAGTGTCACAGTACTGTTAGCCAATCAGAGGTGAATTCATTAGCATGTCATTAATATTCATGACTAGAGGCGATATCCAGTCGTTCCTCCCCGCCCACCTTCCCCACCAAACTAGAACAGCATGAAACAGACGCAGGACAGTATTTTTTTCACCAAAACCGGCTCACAGGGCATTCATCAATACTACAGACCACTGCAAAATTAATGAAAAAACGATGAGATGAGACCTTTAAAGGATATCGACTAATTATCGTTCTCGTCAAAATCACAAAAAATATCGAGATATTATTTTTTGTCCATATCGCCCACCCCTATCCAACTTATAAATCACGCCCACTGTCAACCTAAGTTGAATGGGCAATTTGAAATTGAATGGGCAACCAAATCCTATGGCCACTTTGCCAGTGCGAATGGCAAAATCGGTTTTAGGGGAGAGTAGTTAGTAGAACTGTTTAGAAGTGGATTGTTCCTATAACTACTTATAGTTAGGTGACTATTGACTGAACCTCATTCCTGTGGACCACTGGTCACACATCCAAACAAATCAATCACTAGTCTCTGATCACACACACACACACACACACACACAGGTTTCCTTGAGGCTACCAGATGTCTCAGGCCAGTGTTCAAACTATAGCCACCTGTTCCGCATAGCCCCTCAGTGTCCAGAAATTCACTGAAGCTATAGGCGTTGTTTCCGACTCATTACTTGAATAGCTGGGATTGAGATTGAGTAGCTGGGATTGATGAAACTTTGAATGAAGGACTCATACAGTGGATTCAAAACATGCTGCTCACAGGAAGCAATGGTAGAAGCTATTTAAAACGTGTAACTTTAAGTAGACTTGTGCAAACTGACGATAACGCTACATGAGGAGTTGAACGCATAGCACACGTTACAAGAATTCGTCTAACTCTTGAATGCAAAGTCGTAATAAAGCTTGATTTGTGGGCGACACTGTAGTTTCCATGCTAATCACAGCACTGAAAGGTGCATGAGCTAAGCCGTTTGATTTGTGATTACAAATAACGCGGTCATTCTGACCCAACGATGAGGAACACATACAGCCTGTCAATGACCTGCACTCATGACATTAGCTTACTAGCTAACCACACTAGCTATGGAAGACTGAAAAGCTGCGTGGAATGTGTATTATATTTGTACGCTAGCTTAGCACCGCTAACCAAGGCAACAGTACAGGAGACTAATAACGTTAGATAACTCCTTGCAAATATCCTTAATACGCACGCAGTTGACACATTCTAAAGAGATGTACAGTTTAGTTAACTGTACGTGAACACTGGACACATTACCGAGAGCCAGTCCGACATGGTTGGACCACCTTCTCCATAGCTTTCGGGACCCCCTCAATACAGCGGCCATGCTTCTTTGCTCCCGACCTCGGAGACACTGACATGAGATTGGATGCTGAATGAGTGATGTACTGCCTATCCGATAGCGAGTCTTCGGCGTCGCATCCAATGACCGGTGAGGAAGGCGGGGCATCCTGTACTGACTGGAGCAGACTGGAGTAGCCTACCTGTAGTGTCATTTGGAGTACTGTGTCAATTGTAGTGTATCCAACGCCAATGACTACATTGCAACACTGTAACGACTTCAGAGAACAATCGTGTTGTGACCATAACTTATTTGAGACATGAGGTCATTGGTGTGTTTAGCACGCCCACGTCTATAACACATGGGTCTTTCCGTGTCAAATCAGATAAGGTTGTTGCTGCACGGTCTAAAATGTTGTTCAAACCTTGTCAATAATGGGTCCCCTAAACCAAGGCCTGTAAAATATTTCTGTTCAAATCGTATGTCTTCATATTATTATTTATTTTTATTATTATTTATTATTATTTTCGGCGCAGTACTACTAACCGGAGCAAGTATAATTCCGCCGCTGCTAAGAAACTAGTCCCTCAAAATGTAATGCGATCGTTGAAATGCAAGGATAGAATAACGTTAGAAATAACACTGTCAGTACAGACATTTACATCGATAGTCTGGCGTTATAATTTATTTGCCTCGGGTGTACTTTGGAGTGGGTAAGACTGTCTTAGTGTCAGGCTAGCACATACCGTTGACTTGCGCTAGCCTAGCACCTGCGAACTCTGTAGGGTGGAAGACAAACAGTTCAGTATGACTGAACCAAAAGTTTGAACAGCATTCTTAATGATTTTCTACAAGGCCCTGATTTGGAAAAAACATGCAAAAAGAGTGACATTAAGGGTAGTACAAACTTGTTTTTGTAAGTATTTTGTATCAATCATTATTTTTTCCTTTACTATATTTCATTAATGTTGTACATGATATGTGGGGTAGCTAGGCACTTGAATCTATGTGAAAGTACCTCACTTTATGAAGTAAAGCAAGTGCCCATGATAGTAAAGCAAGTGCCCATGATAGATAGATAGATAGATAGATAGATAGATAGATACTTCATTGATCCCCAAAGAGTAATTCAAGGTCTCAGTAGCATACAGACATCACACATAACATGCACTTACAGCAGAAAAAGTAATATACTAAGTATATAAATATAAAAAACACTGAACAATAAAGACAGTAGAAGATAAAAACAATACTAAATATACTAAATCAAATATCCACATATGTGTGCTTAAGGATGAATAAGCATGAGGCACTTGTAGTGACAGGGCAGGGACTGAGCCTGTGATTCTGTATGCATGGTAAGGTGCTCTGTGAGAGTGAGTGTCATGGTGATGGATATAAAACAAACTATAGCAGTGCAATAATAGGTTGAAGATGAACATATAGAGTCAAAATCATTGTTTTGTCTCGGGGACAAGAATGAAAACACATAGGTAACCAAGTATAAGTGTATTTATGTATGAAAGAAACATGGTAATTAGCACTTTATACACAAAATGACTATAAACTGAGCTATTCCCACATTGATTGTTGTGTTCCTAACCATTAGCACTAGCATTTCAGTCCTCCTATGAACATTACCAAAAAAACAATCATACCTTGCTTTATCCTTCATGTCGATTTGTTGCAGAGACCTCAAATATTTGCTCAACATTAATAAAGTATTGTAGCCTATTTGCAGACAAAGTTATGATTGATGGCACTTTGTTCAATATCTAGGGCCATATATTAAACGTTATGATTGATGGCACTTTGCTCAATATCTATAGGGCCTTAGTTATATAAAACGAATGAACATGCAGTACAAGCATTTAGCGGTCCAGTCATACTGAGAACATGTCTGTCTTCCACCCTACAAAGTTGGGAATAATACTTTTCAAGATGTTAATGCCCAATCATGGCCTCCAAGATACAGCCTTTTTGAGAGAATCAAGACAAAATCAAGGGTGGAAAAATGTAGGCCAATGAAAACATTGGAATTACATGAGACTGCTGTTCATTGACGACAGCTCAGCTCTCAATACAATATCCCCCTCCAGACTGCTTTACAAGCTGGGAGACTTTGGCCTGTGCAGTGGTATATGTGCATGGCATGGGTCTTGGACTTCCTCACAGGCAGATCCCAGGCTGTGAGAATCAGGAAACACATCTCCAGCTCCATCTCCCTAAACACCGGCGCTCCACAAGGGTATGTGCTTAGCCCACTGCTGTACTCCCTGTACACGAATGACTGGGCAGCTATGCACAGCTCCAACTCCATCATAACATTTGCGGGTGATACAGTAGTGCTTAGGTCCATCTCCGACAATAAAGAGTTTGCCTACAGGGAGGAGGTAGATGGCTGGCATCATGGTGCCAGACTAACTGCCTCCAACTTAATATCAAAACAAAGGAGCTTGTGGTGGATTTCAGGAGGGGTTAGCACTCCTATGCCCCCCCTCAACATCAACGGGGCCCCAGTAGAATGTGTTAGCTGTTTTAAATATCTGGGTGTCACCATCTCTAAGGACCTTACTTGGTCTGCTCACACCCAGACTACGGCCAGAGAGAGTGGAGAGTATCCTGACGCAGTGTATGGCAGCATGGAATGGCAACAGCTGTGGGAAGGACAGAAAGGCCCTCCAAAGGGTGACCCGTGCTGCTGAGCATTGCTGCGGTTTAGCTCTCCCATCCCTGGACGAACTCCATCAGAAGAGATATTGGAGTAGGGCTATCAAGATTTTAAAAGACACCTCCCACCCCGGCAGCAGCCTATTTCAGCTGCTGAAATCAGGCAAGCGATTCAGGAGTATCATGTATAACACAGACAGACTCAGGAGGTTTTATCCACAAGGTGTTAGGCTCCTGAATCAAAACATGACATGCTCCCTCATGAACTGCACATGCACTTTAAGCCCTGGATCCACTTTTAGTGAGCACTTTTAGTAGTACAAGGATTTATTATATTTATAGGGGTAGTCTGGGGGGTATGTCTTTTATCGTATTTTAGCTTTTTATTTATTCATGTTTTAAACTGAACTTTTCCATAAAAAATCCATAACTTATTATTATACTATTAATATGTGATAGCACAGTTGGAGTGGAGTCAGGAGTTAATTTCACTGTTTGTTGTAAGTCTATGACTATGCATGTGACAAATAAAGAAACTTGAAACAAACATATCTTACAGGTCTTAGTTTTGGGACCTAAATATTAGGTAGAGACACATTTTCACTGAGAACTAAAAGTTTCCGAGCCAATGCTCAAGTTACAAACGATCTGCGTGCTTAGGCGGAAATAACGTCATGTTGTTGTTCTGTTCCAGGAAATAGGGGATGTAGGGAGGCTAGAAAGTGCGTCAATAACTTCAGTGAAATATATAGTTTGCATTTCAGCATGGAAGGAGGTAAGACCTAGTTTTAAAGGTTGCAATATTTACCAACCATTCTTTAACAAAACACTCGATGTTCTTATTTATTTAATCGAGGTCATTTCACTGTTGATCACCTCTTTGTCATCTGGCTAGCGAAGAACTCTTCGGCACAAGAACAGATAGCAAGCCAACCCACCCACCCCCTGCAAAATGTCATTCGGCCTGTTGAGACAGGGTTAGCAAGCTATCGGTAACGAGCTAACGTTTGGGTTCTTGTTGTCTAACAACACCCTTGATATGATCAGTCTTGTAACGACAGGAAGTCATTTCACATAAATGGCTTTTGTTGATTTACCCAAGGCTTGTAGGTACGCGGATTGACGTTAGATGGCAAAATCGAGGATTCATTTAACCTAGAAGCTAGCTGATATTTACTTAGCTACCTATTAATCCCATGCTAACACTAGCGAAGATGGTTGCCAGGTTCAAACTTGCTGTATTGTTTTCCTGGAAAGACGACTCCGTGTTGCGTGTTATTGTGCTGTTATAATGCGTGACAGTTGTCAAACCACGTTTGGCCCTATTTTTACGACACATGTAAGGGTATGGATCGTCATACATTGTCAGTTTTACTTGCCATGTTTACCCTAACGTTAACCATACTTGGATTAGGAGATGGCATGGCGTCGCTTCACGATAACAGTTAGCTAATGGCTAGCTAACTAACCCAGCGGGCTACGGCTTGCTATGTCCGCGGTAGTGTGTTATGATCTTTTTTTATACAGGTAATACTCGGTAGCTGGCAAGTATTGTAGCGATATATTTTTTTAGGATCTTCAAAACGCATCTAATGACCATCTGTTACCTTGTTTATGACAAATTCATTTCCCTTATAGTCGAGGTTTGTATGTTTATGGTTATTGTTTTTGTTGTGTTTAGTTTATTAATAATTTGTATATTCTTAAATTTAGGGCATATTATTCGACTATAACCTGTTCATTTGAATGTCAATGTACTGTTTATTGATGTCATTGTAAGTTGCTTTGTTTGGACAAAAGTGTCTGTCAAGAACCATAAACATTAACATAAAATTAGCTCAGATTTACAGATATCACACGTGACATATATGTAACATTAAAGATTAAACGGATGCTACTGCTCTTAATATCCTGGTCTTCCTGGATTAGCTGCTGCTATCAAAAGAACTGTACTTTGACTCGATATGCTTCAGAGTTTATTCATTAAGTTATTATAACAGTAACAGTGTGGTTTGTTGTGGTGAGCTCCGTGGCTTTACCGACCTCATGACGTGGGACAATATACGCGTGTGTTGCTGGAATTTCCAGTTTGGCCTCAGAGCAGAATCTGATGGAACTTGTCAAAGTTCAAGCGCTTGTCAAAGATAGATGCCACAGATGTGCTGAGTGCTGACGAATATTGAGACTGTCTATCTGATTAGCACCAGGATAAGGTTCACTGTTCACTGTTAACATTTTTAGACGCATTTTTTGTCATTTTTCTTTGCAAAGCTCAATGAATGAGCTAATTTAGATGGCTGGGCAGGAGAGGAGCGTGGTGGTCTTGTTTCAGGAGCATCGGTTGTTTGACTCTGCCACAATCTTGATACGTGAGGGCGTGCTCCATGTAGCCTAGCAGTCCGGGAGGAGTGACAAGCGTGCACCTGGTTACTCTATCAGCCCGAGCGCAGCAATTGCACTTTAGCAGAATTCGCTCCAAATAGAGCTGCCTGTGCGGATTATTCTGGCTGCGTGAGCTACTTATGGCTTGCCAGGCTCTCCTGGCGTCAAGGCACTGTCTGGGAGCAGGGCATTGTGTGTGGAGCACATAGGCGCCTCTGTTCTGTGTGTTTATTTTGTGTGTGTGTGTGCGCGCGTGCGCGTGAGAGGGTACTGTTCAGCAGCTGATTTCTGACTGGGCTGTGTGTGTGCTGCCTGTGAGACTGAGTCACCGGCATGTGCCAGTGGTCAGACAGCTGAGTCACCTGCATGTGCCAGTGGTCAGACAGCAGAGTCTGGGCCACATCCCAGCCAGATCAGAACCACAGCCTCTCCCGAGCCAGGCCCCATCCAAGACCGACGCAGAGCCGCTGGATGCTACGGTGGCCCAGTTAGCCATTGGGGATGCTTGGGTTAAAGGAGAACTCCGGCCATTGGGGATGCTTAAGAACGCGTAGACGCTTGGGTTAAAGGAGAAGAACGCGTAGACGCTTGGGTTAAAGGAGAAGAATGCGTAGACACTTGGGTTAAAGGAGAACTCCGTAGAAGTGTAGACGCTTGGTTAAAGGAGAATAACGTGTAGACGCTCGGTTAAAGGAGAACTCTGTAGACGCGGAGACGCTTGGTTAAAGGAGAAGAACGCATAGGCGCTTGGTTAAAGGGAGAACTCTGTGTAGACGCTTGGTTAAAGGAGAACTCTGTAGACGCGTAGACATTTGGTTAAAGGAGAACTCCGTAGACGCTTGGGTTAAAGGAGAAGAAAGCGTAGACACTTGGTTAAAGGAGAAGAACGCATAGACGCTTAGTTAACCCTTAGAACCCGGTTGATGCAAAGAGTGTCAAAAAACACACCCTTTCTTCTCTGTTACATTGCTCCGGAACTGTTTGTCGCAGCGAGATGAAACCTTTATTGCATGACAGAGCAGAAATGGGGCTTTCCAAAGAGACTACGCAATTGTCTGTACGATCAAGAATGAAAATAAAAAAAATAATGAAATTAAATTGCATCATATTTACAGTCTATACTTCTCTGCGTTCACCTGCGCACCCATTACTCTCGTTTGAATTACTCGTGAACCCGTGATCACATAGATATGGCAAGCATATCAGATGAAAGAGGAGACACAGGGCTATCCATTGGTACCATATCGATCCTTCTGGCTTATAAAAACAGACGAAGTGACTGCAAAATATTAACGCCATGTACACAAACCAACGCTGCACACCCATTACTCGCTTGAATTACTCAAGGACCCGCGGATCGGATATGCCACGTGTCAGATGAAAGAGGAGACACAGAGCTATCATTTGATACCAAGTACATCTTTCTGGGTTATAAAACAGACGAAGTGACAGCAAAGTAATAACTTCATATAGCTGGACTTACCCCATGTTTTTGTCTGTTTTTGTGGCAAAGCATGTTTATAATCCAACGCTATTGTGTGTTTCTCTATGGCAAAGCATGTTCATAATCCGGTTTTGAGATAGCAAATTTCTGCATGGCATCCAATTCAAGGCTCACATTGCATCCCAATTTGTTCAACAAAAAAACCTTTTTTGCCTTTACTTTGTTCATGGCAAGGCAGTAAAAAGTTGAGAATCATTATGAGTGCATACACCATAGGCACACATTCTAACACGCAAACTCGGGTCAAGTCAGATCAGTTCGTGTCACAGATATGGAGCGCAGAAAGGTCATTTTTCATCACTAAATAAAAAGTGGCATTTATTTCTGTAAATCACACACCACATATTTCTGTAAATTGCTCAGCCCCAGAGTATCCCTCCAACATGGCAATTATATTGCCCGATTCAGGACAGTCTGCCCTACATACACATGAAATGCATGTAGAGCTATGAGCTTGCTGTGGTGAGATACATGTCAAAATATAAGAATTTTTATAATATGCTTTTTATATTTGAATTCTTTAAAAATCAAAATAAAATCAATGCTAGTACTAATACATGAAATGATTGCAGATCTGGATAGCCTAGACTCTGCTGAAAAAAAAACCAATATGTAATATTTGTGTGTGGCACTTACAATGACCAGAATAAATCCTTATGAATAAAGGTAGTGAAAATGCCCTAAAAACAGCTTAGGGTTCTAAGGGTTAAAGGAGAAGAACGCGTAGACACTTGGTTAAAGGAGACCTCTGTGTAGAGGCTTGGTTAAAGGAGAACTCTGTGTAGACGCTTGGTTAAAGGAGAACTCTGTGTAGACGCTTGGTTAAAGGAGAACTCCGTAGATGCGTAGACGCTTGGGTTAAAGGAGAAGAACGCGTAGACGCCTGGTTAAAGGAGAACTCTGTGTAGACGCTTGGTTAAAGGAGAACTCTGTAGACGCTTGGGTTAAAGGAGAAGAATGCGTAGACGCTTGGGTTAAAGGAGAAGAACGCGTAGATGCTTGGCCCTCGGAAGTCTACCAATGAAGTATGGAGCTAGTTTGAGCCTCGTAAATGGTGTAAAACAGTGATTTATTTGCATGGCTAGGCCGATGCCCAAGGCACCCCCAGCGAAAAACTGTTGGTAGCATCGACTAACTAGCCAGATTTCTGAGTGCAGGGGACAAGCCGGGATAAGCTATGAGACATACGTTCACACTCGGTATCATGTTTCAACACACTTTAGGTCAATATCACACCGGAATTCTCCTTTAAAGGAGAACTCCGTAGACACTTGGATTAAAGGAGAACTCCTGACAGTGTTAATTTTGTCACCTATTTTTAATTTAGTCTTAGTCTTAGTCTTGTGACGAAATGTCCTTTTTAGTCTTTGTCATATTTAGTCATTCAAATATCATTTTTGTTAGTCAAGTTTTAGTCAACTAAAAGTCTCTCGTAATTTTAGTCTAGTTTTAGTCAAAAGAAAACTAAAGCTATCTTAGTCAGTTTTAGTCAAAACATTTCAGTCTTTTTTTATAACAAATTATTTCAGTCAGTCAGTATGTTTACATGCACAGGTAAGTCGAGCTACAGTTATAGCTCGGCTGGGATTTGACCATAGACAGTAAAAGATTTGACTGGACCACTGTCATGATCTTCGTAGACCAGTGTTTCACAAAGTGTGGTCCGGGGACCACTGGTGGTCCGCAAGCTATCCCAAGTGGTCCACGAGCAGACCTGGTAAAATATAATATAGATGAGTTGTTTGCAATATTGAACCAACTTGTATGTAAATTCAAACAGTTCTACAACACTGTCTATGTCAGATATGCCAGTTTAAATCATATGAATCCTCTGACACAATTAAGCAAAGTGCAAAGACAATAAGCAAGGTGGTTCAGTGAGTATTGTGTAGACTAATATACTGCTAGGTCTATTTTTAATAGTTTTTTAGCTAGGTAGTCCGTGCGTTTCTTTTTTATTGATTAGTTAAGTGGTCCTTCATCTGAAAAAGTTTGAGAAACACTGTCTTAGACTCAAGTATGAATGTTTACTCCATGCCACGCTTAGATGGCAATATGCTTCAAACGCAACACAAACTCTCTATCTTAGCTAACTTGCTAGCGAACTTTCCATATTAGCTTACTTGCTAGCAAACTTTGCATCATCAGTGTAACTAGTTAAATAGTTGACATTACTTGCTGAAAATTTTTAGATGGACATTCTGGGGATGTTAATCTGTATATGTATGAGATAAGCTTCAACTTCTGGGTATGTAGCATTGTGGCCTAATGCCTAGGTAGTTAGCTTGCTAACTCTGGCAGAAATCTCCGGTGTTCTTGTTCCATGTAGTTTCAGACAGGGTTGCAGCAGAGAATGTCTAGTTGCAGCAACAGCACGTAGACTAGCCTACAGGAAAGCTGCTGCTGCGCATGAACCATGAACTCATTCGAATATTTTGAAAACGTGAATAGCTATTCAGGCTTCTCATTTTTTAGATCGAAAATGAAGAGAGATTTTATCTTAGTTTTTATTTCATGCAAAACATTTTAGTCTCGTCTTTTTTTTAGGTCAACAATAATGCATCTTAAGATAGTCTTAGTCAGTGTTTCAGGACATTAGTGCAGTCTTGTCATCGTCTCGTCTTAGTCATGGAAAAAAAGGTTGTTGACGAACATTTTTTCTCTAGTCTCGTCTGACGAAATTAACACTATCCTGACATTTTTCACAGATTTCTGTTTCTCAAGGTCACCGTGTGCTGGTGGTACGAAAACAATCGGTGCTACCTAGCTCGAGTTGCTGGCCAGGCAGCTACAGGGATACACTCTGGGGGCATCTTTAAAATCATGCCCTCCGAGTGTAGCACTGTAGTTCAGTGCAGTGCTCTATTAGGGACAAGCTAGCCCCAAAGTTACCAGGGTAAGCCAGTTACCCTGCTTCATAGTACCACCCTGTGGGTATTGTTAGTTAACAATAGCACAACAAACATGCTTGCTGAAGTTATTTGTTTGTGATGGACAATCCTGGCTATTGGGTGAGAGTATTCCCCCCCATTGCTATCTAATTTGCCGGAGATGTAATGGTGCCTTCATGCTAGTATCGAAATAACGGAACAATGGAGAAAAAACACAGAAAAGTTCTTGTAAATGCCACCTCGTGTTAACAAAACCTGTGAAACTTTTTTTGTTAAGAGTTTCCCAAGTATGGACTTGTCATCACTTTGTCGCTCAGTTGTAGTCCTTGTGGACTTTCATGTCCAGCGATTTCAATATGAACTTGAGGACATAATATTTTATCGATCAAACATCTAATCAATTTATGTAGAAAATAATGCATCGATTAATCTAACGATTCATTTTTTCAGTCCGATTAGATTTTGATTCGATTATTCGATTAATTAATTCACTAATAGCAACCTATACATGTTTATTTACATATCTGAATGAAAAAACATGAATTCTTTAACATGGCAATATATGTTTATTGCTCTTAAGATTCCAAAATAAAAGACTATACAAGTGCAAAGTAATGCATTCTTAGTCAGAGGTAGCATTCAATAAAGTTCAGTAGTGTATGTCTAATTTTAAGACGTTCATGTGAGAATCCTTGCAATTAACATTAACACAGTTAAAAGGCTGCTGATGTGTCGATGCAATTCATAACGTAGTTAGTTCAAATAACGGTTCGTACTTCTCCTTTGGACAAGCACTTTTGTGTCTTGGAAAACACTTTTCCATTTACATCGGGATTTTGCAAACATTCAGAATCAATAAAATGAGCCTGAGTAACAAATACAAGCAGCTGCAATTAGGTAAGCATGCTAAACTTGACATCCAAACAGTAGTTAGCTTTGAGATACTGCTTGATTGCATACTGTAACTTAACCAAGTTTAGTCTCCTCAATGTACTATGTTGTGATAAGACCTTAGCAGAGTTTACCTTAACTTAAATGCTGCAGTTTTGAACAAATTTGCACAGCATGGTCACGATGCTAAGTGGATTTAATATATTAGTTTCCTCCTGGCCCCTTGGATCTCATACTTTGTACACATAAATGAAGCCCTAACAGTGCTTTCATTCCTTAAGGCCACATGCTCCAGTGCTTCCATTCCCATAGGGAACACAGTGATGAGATGTGATGTAACCTTACCTGTGGAGTTGGAATGTAAATGTAAAATGCACAAGCTCTAATGTTTTGTGTGTGTGTGTGTTTGTAGGCTTCTCCTCTGCCTAAAAGAATGGCCTTGCATCAGGAGCGACCCTCTGCCAGCAGCACCATGGAAACGTCAAACTTTGCTCATGTGATCTTCCAGAACGTGGGGAAGAGCTACTTGCCCCACGCCGCCCTTGAGTGCCACTACACCCTTACACAGTTCATCAAGCCGCACCCCAAAGACTGGGTTGGCATCTTCAAGGTACAACACACACACACACACACACACACACACACACACACACACACACACACACACACACACAGAGCAACTCAATGTGTTTTACAATGTGTAAAGAGTATAAAAATAAGGTACGGTAGGTTAAAAGGTAAATAAAAATAGAATAAAACGGCATAAAAACAGTATCTATAAAAATAAATTAAAAGACAAAAATCAACTAAATTCAAAACAGTGAAACAGAAAATGCAGTTAAAACATAAAATACAGCATTAAAAGCAATAAAACAGAAATTGCAATTAAAGCAGAAGTGTAATTGTTCATACAGGAGAGAAGCCATAACGTATTATGATAAAATGCAAATAGAATATAATAGAAATAAAATAACAAACACACACAGAAAACATGCAGTTCATGAAGCTGCATGCCAAAGACGGCGTTGTCATTTTCAAGGTGCCGCACACGAGTGCGTGCGTGCGTGCGTGCGTGCGTCTGAGTGCTGCTGTTGTTTGCTCCTCTGAGATCAGCCTGAGACGTGTGAAGTATCAGCATGCATTGCCAAGATCTATAACCTTGCACTTTCAAGAGTTTTATGAGTTTAATGGGAGTTTAATAACGCTGTGTGCATGCGCGTGCATGTTCATGGACTGTAAAGGATGAATGGCTTTGGCAGTGCAGGCTGCTGGATAGATGTTTCCAGGACAAATGATTATGCCCATTGAGAAGACTGGCCATCTGTATCATATGAAGGTATATTTGGTGAAAAAGTGCCGAGCACATTTAACTGCAGATTTTACATGCGCACACTAAAGTCATAAATGTGTACCTCCCCGAGGTAACAGTGAGGTGATTACCTCGGGGGGCAGTGAGGGGTTAGGTGCCTTGCTCAAGGGCACTTCAGCCGTGCCTACTGGTCGGGGTTCGAACCGGCAACCCTCCGGTAACAAGTCTGAAACGCAAACCAGTAGGCACGGCTATAGACACTATACAAACGGATAACCCCGTCATTGTAACCAAAATATGTCTTGAGTTTATTTGCAAAGCTTATGTCAGTGAACTAGCATGTTGCTAATCCCCACAGTAGGCTGCTTGAAACACCGACTATCAACACACAGGACGGGTTGACCAATTGCAGTCCTTGCGGTCTGCGTCGTCTCGACGAGAAGTTAAAATTAGCATAAATTAAGCATAAAATAGGCTTTAACTGTGTATAACTGTTCAAATAATAGACGAGTGCAAATGCATGTAGGCTATACTCTGCTAGGTTTTAGTAAAGCATAGTGTAGTGGAATACCTGTTCCATACGGTCTCGCGGGCAAGCAGGTTTCTACAAATGCGCTGCTGATTATGAAAATACTGATGAGCTGTTTAAAATTGCGCTGCTCACTGTTAAAGGGAATGACCGATTCTCATTGGTTTAAATGATGTTACGGCCAAAACACACCCATGACTGATTAAGGAACCTAGGAATGTCTTGTTGCGCCATCCGCCCAACGTTTAATAACAAAAACACTCCCAATGTGGACTAGACATCCCACTAAATTTAAATAAGCTTTTCTCCAGTGACCATGCGTTTTAGAATGTCATGATAGAGCCCTGAGATGTACGTGAGAGAGGAAGGCTTGCAGTTTTAACACAGTTCAAAGGCAACTGATATGTGTGGATGTAATTCATAATGTTTTCTATGTAGGTAGTTATAATAAAGGTTTGTACTTCTTCTCCTTGGGACAAGCCCTTTTGAGTCTTGGAAAACACTTTTCCATTTACATCGGGATTTTGCATACATCCAGTGTCAGAGTCAATAAAATAAGTGGAGCCCTGCACGAGTAGCCTAGTCGAAATTGACAAGCAGCTGTAACTAAGCATGCTAAGCTCGACATCCAAACAGTATTCTAACGTTAGCTTAGAGATACGGCTTGATTTGCATAACTTAACTTAGTTTAAACCTCCCAATTTACTATGTTGTGATAAGACCTTAGCAGACTTAATTTGAATGCAGCAGTTTTTAACAAATTTGCGCAGCATGGTCACGATGCTAAGCGGATTTTTAGCAATGTTTCTGTGCCAACTAGCCTGACGAGCCAGACCCACATTAAAATGTAGGGTCTGGGCACTCACCGTTCGCAGTGCTCAGTCCGAGGGGCGGGATAATCAGTTGTCTTTCAAATTCCCTCTGCACGCAATAGGACAGCGGCAGCGCTATGAGTCACATGCATTTCCCACCAGCTGAGCTAGTTGGCTAGTTTAAACGTTTGCCAACTTTAATAAAAGCTTAACTCGTGTCACACTGTTCGCCAGCATGCAGCAACATCCATCTTATTTGTTTTCAAGTAGCAGGGAATTCAAGCCAAACCGTTGCAACTCTGCCATCAATCATTATGTTAAGCCCACCTAACGACTCTATACACGATTTCATTGGCCTGATTAAGTTTCGATTTCTGGAGCTTACAAGCAAACGGAGAGTTGCTAGACTAGCCCTGGCAGCAAATATAATTTGCTGCCGCTAGGTGGCGCTTCTAGAAACACTGCACACATAGTACATAACAGACACAGACACACACACACACAGACACACACACAGACAGCTCTGGTAATGCAGACCGTTTAATAATTAGTTGTACACACACACACTCGCATACACCCTCGCACACAATCATACACACACTGATGGCAATGGTCACACACACACACACACACATTCACACATTCTCACACACACACACACACACACACATGCACCACACATTCACAGGTTTATATTGGATTGGGATGGCATTGCTGCTTGAGGCTGTCCACACGCCATTATATAAACTACTGTACTGAGACTTAAGCAATGAACTCAGACGTGTGTATGTGTGTGTTTGTGTATGTGTGTGTTTGTGTGTGTGTTCATGAGAGAGGTCTTCGCTTTGCAGAGGAACTCTGTTTATGAAGTGTGTGTGTGTGTGTGTGTGTGTGTGTGTTTGGCGTTGTGTGTATGTGTCTGTGAGATTTGGCAGGTTGTGTACAGTGGAGTTGTCCCAGACGGAATCAGTTATGAGCACATAAAACACCACACACACACACACACTGGCAGCCACGCATGAGGATACTTCTACAGTAAGAGGGAGAGAGAGAGAGAGAGAGAGAGAAAGAGGGGGGGAGAGAAAGGGAGAGAGAGGGAGTCAGAGAGAGGGAGTCAGAGAGAGAGGCAATGCTTGTAGGGGTGTGTGTGCTGTGAGATCAAAGCTGTGTGTGTGTTTTTCCTCCTGTGATCATTAACTCCTTCGTTGTGCTCTGGTGGAACAGTCAGACAGGAAATGGTAATATTCATCTTTGTGAAATATGATGTGAAAACAGAGTTAGCTCTTTTGTATTCTTTCAGTTTTTTAAATGTTAATTTCAGCGAAAGCTGCAGCTAGCTTTATCACACAACGTTACTTTTACTTTACTTTAGCCCTGAGTGTTATCATTAGCCCCTTGGTCATTTAGCACCCATTGTAAGTATTAGCTTTAACCCCCCAAGTGCTTGTAAATGCTGGTCTGCTGCTAGCTTTATCACACAGAGTTAGTATTAGCATTGGGCCCCAGGACCTGTGTGCTGGTCTGCTGCTAGCTTAATCACACAGTCTTAGCATTAGCTTGTGTGCCCCTTGTTAGCATTATCATTGCCCCCCAGGACATGTGTGCTGGTCTGCTGCTAGCTTAATCACACAGTCTTAGCATTAGCTTGTACCCCTTGTTAGCATTATCATTGCCGTGCTGGTCTGCTGCTAGCTTAATCACACAGTCTTAGCATTAGCTTGTGCCCCTTGTTAGCATTATCATTGCCCCCTAGGACATGTGTGCTGGTCTGCTGCTAGCTTAATCACACAGTGTTAGCATTAGGTTGAGTGCCCCTTGTTAGCATTAGCATTGCCCCCCAGGGCCTATGTGCTGGTCTGCTGCTACCTTTAGTGGCCCTTGTTAGCATTAGCTTTGGCTTCTAGGACCAGTGTGCTGGTCTGCAGCACGAGACATTCAGCTGCCATTCAGCGAGACATTTCATCTCACCCATGTTTATCCAATGCAAATCTCTTTACTGTTTCAGTTTGATCTTTCTGTTTGCCTGTTTTTCTTTTCTCTCTCTCTCCCTCACTTTCGCTCTCCCTCTCTTTCTCCTTCCTTCTCACTCCTCTCCCACCCTCTCTTTCTCTCTTTCTCTCTTTCCTTCTCTCTCCCACCCTCTCTCTCTTTCTCTCTCAGGTATCGTGCTCATCAGTAAGCCAGCTGATGTAAAGTGTTTGGGTTAAAGAGCGGCAGGGTGTGTGTGTGTAAAATGTGATCCTTTGTGAAGTATGTTGGTGCTGAATGATGTCAGGCTATGTTAGACTTTGGACTTCTTGCTTTCAACACACCTCTTTTCAAACACACCTCTCTCTCTCTCTCTCTACCTCTCTTTATCTCTCCCTTCATCCCTATCATTCTACACTAATTTTTTCTCTTTCTATTTGTCTCACACACTCTCTCTTACAGACACACACACACACACACCTAAATCACTCAACTGCACACAGAAAAGCGGCACACACACACACACACACACACACTCTGTTGCACCTACTGATCTTCACAGACACACACACACACACACACACACACACGATCCCAGACACAGGTATACTGGAGAGCTCTGCATCCTGGACTAACCCCATGGGGGTGGGGATGAGGTCTCATAAATCTGCTAGGTGCCGCTGGCATTGCTGACAGATGTTTGAGTGTGTGTGTGTGTGTTTGTGTGCCAGGAGTCTGTATGCCATGCCAGATACCAGCTGCATGACTTAACCCCCCCTTGCAAGTCCTGTCTGTTAGCCACCAGCTCCTCCTTGTGGTCAAGAGAGGAACTGCAACACTGGACACACTCCCTCAGCAGGTGATGGCCCTGCTGACTATACACACACACACACACACACACACACACACACACACACACACTCCGAATAGCACCTCTGCTTCTCAGATCCATCATTGCAGTTTGAGGGATGCTGCGTGTGTGAAATAGATGTGTGTGTGTGTGTGTGTGTGTTTGTGTGTGTGTGATTTTTGGGGGTGGGGGTTCATGTTAAAGCTTGCTGTTTGGGGGTCTTTGAAGCCAGACTAACTCACTTTAGGCTTAATTCACACACACACACACACACACACACACACACACACACACACACACACGCATACATACATATAGAGGCTTTAATTTGCACACACATACACACATGCGTCAGGAGTGCTGAGCTGAGTGTCGGGACATGCAGTAAGAGTTACCGTAGCGATGGCAAGCGCAGCGTGTAATTACGCTGTCAGAGCGACTGCCTGCTCCGGCTCACAACGTGATTCATGGCTTCACTGTCCCACACACACATAACACACACAACCACACTAAACCACACACACACACACATGTTTACCCTGCTAGAAAAACACATACACACACACACACACACACACACAGACACTCTCACTCACTGTGTTGTCACGCTATCAAAATCACACACACACCCACACACACCCACACTTACTTACTCTCAAAAGCATACACACAGAAGCTTACACACACACACAAACATACACATGGCCATGCTCTCAGGAATAGTACGTGACATGTCCCCAACCAATGTGAATACAAATATGCACACACACACACACACACACACACACACACACAGATATGCTGAACCGTACATAGAGAAACATTAACTTCAATCGGAGACAGTATGCACACATGGACATGGTCACTCACACACACAGACAAGAGTCCGATCCTCTCTTTTCCTGTGCTAATGAGGTGTGTGTGTGTGTGTGTGTGTGTGTGTGTGTGTGTGTGTGTGTGTGTGTGTGTGTGAACTCTTAATGAGTCTCTGTGTTGCTACTCTAACGGCTTCCTGCTCTTTACAGCTGCAGCACCCACGGCTATGGAGCTCCTCTCACACACACACACACACACACACACACACACAAATGTGCATGCACTCACACGCACTCACTCTTTCAATCACTCACTCACATGCACTCACTCTTTTAATCACTCACACACACACACACACTCACACACACACACTCTCGCTCACACACACACACGCTCACACACACACACTCGCTCACTCACTTCCTCACACACACACACAGAGTTGCTTTGGCAAGAACGCTGTGATAGAACACTGTAATCAGGAAGCAGATTCACCAGATTTCAGATTCACACACACACACACTCAAAAGCATATTCATATGGGCCGTGCCATGACCAAATGAGTCCAGTGTCGCGGAAATCCATCTCGAGATATAGCGATTTGAATGCAGAGAGGGTCGAAAAATGACTAAAATATGTATTTTCTAATTTCACCACAATCACATTCCTTAACCTCTTATCACTTATTGACATAACTTACTGTAAAGCGACCTAGAAATATAATTTTGAAGCCCAAATGTGAAGGCTGCGCATTAAAATTTTGATAGCCTAAAGTTGACATTTTTCTTCCTCACTCGTAATTAGTCTGAAGAAATGTTCTGTTTTAACCAAGAGATTTAGAAGAAACAGCCACCTAAACAGTTGTTGCTGACCAGATTCCTCACAGAGATTGCACCCGATTGGTCCTTGCCATCTTCAGAAGTTGGTCGAACATTATAGGCTACCTCACAAGTTATACAAATGCCTCATGAGTTTTCCCGCCTACGTATGAAGCATTTAGAAGCTGCGTTCATTACACTTCACAAACTTTAAAGCTAATTTTCTCAAAACTTGTTTTTTTGCTGAGATGAGGATAGCCTTCACATTTTGGCCAATATCTCTGGGTTGGTTAAACGGAATTGAACACATGAGCCCTTGTTTTAAACCCTAAGGTCTGTGGATTATGAATATCCAATAAACCCATTTTTTTATTTTGTCAAACTGGGCTCATTTTGTGGTGACACGCCCCATATTCTGAATACAATCTTGATACTGAAGTGCCACTCATTCTGCCCCCCATCTCTCTCCTCTTGGTAAAATGAAGAACTGTACTATGTTTGATTTGAAGTCTGCAAGTGTGCAGCATGATTGTGTGTGTGTGTGTGTGTGTGAGGGTGTTTGTTTTGTGTATGCGTACCTGTGTGTGCGTGTATTTGTGTGTGTGTGAATGTGTTTGATGTATATATATGTGTGTGTGTGTTTGGCCGTGCCGTGGTGTGATTGTGATTGTGTGTGACAGGTTTACTGCTGAGGGCTGAGGTTATGGATGGATTTGGAGCAGTCAGCTCATTGGGCCTCACTTAGCAACACATAAAGCGCATATAATGACATATTGAGCTCCGCACTGCAGCGTGTGTAAAATTTTCACCTTTTTCTCCTCTTCCTGCCACCACTGAGTTGTAGTCACGCTCGCGCAAACCTACAGCTTCATGAGGCAAACACACATACACACACAAACACACACACACACACACACACACACACAGCTAATCTCACCTGCATGGGTTCCTGTCATCATACAAACCAAAAGGTAAAAATATGTGGTGGAAACACACATGCACTAGGATTAGCTATATCATCTCCGTTTCCTGACTTGACTGCGCCGTGCGCGTGTGTGTTTGTGTGCGTGTTTGTGTGCATGTTGGTGCGTATGTGTATCTGAAAGAGAGCAAAGGTCACCTGAGGATACTCAGGCCTGTAAACACAATCACTTTCATGACTATAATCTAGGTTTCTCTCTCTCTCTCACTGTGTGTGTGTGTGTGTGCGTGCGTGTGCAGGTGGGTTGGAGCACTGCACGGGACTACTACACCTTCCTTTGGTCTCCCATGCCAGAAGAGCTCACTGAGGGCACGGCCATCAACAGATCAGTGGTGTTTCAAGGTAACACACTCTCTCTCACACACTCTCTCTCTCTCTCACACACACACACACACACACACTAAATTCAGCTTGAGCATTATAGGCACACATTCCCTTAATCCACACAAAGGTCCATTGCTCCTGCTGATCTGTGCGTGCGTGCGTGTGTGTGTGTGTGTGTGTGTGTGTGTGCGTAGGCTATTACGTGCCTAATGACGATGGGGAGTTCTACCAGTTCTGCTATGTGAGTCACAAAGGGGAGATCCGCGGCGCTAGCACCCCATTCCAGTTCCGCTCTGGAACCCCCACTGAGGACGAGCTGCTTGCCGTGGAGGACGACGCCAACTCCGACATCCTGGTGGTCACCACCAAAGCCAGCTTCCTTGAGGTACACACACATGCACACACACACACACGCACGCACACACACCATCACACACACATGCACACACATTAATATGGAACGGTGATTGAACTTTTTTACCAGATCTACTTCATAGGTGTCCCGATATACAGAATTTATAGCCACCTATTAAGCATCTAGCATTTCTTGTCTCCAGGGAATAAATATGCATACACAGACACACACTTTCATACATTGGCCCCATGAAGCCAAATAGATATGTGTACTAAATAGACGTGTTGGTGAAGTGTGTTGAGTTGTCTGAGAGTACAGTATTTCTGCTCTCCTCTGAAGCCAGATGAGCAAAAGACCTGAAGTGTACACACAACACAGGCTGCTGCCTCCTCTGGCATTAACATTCCAGCCACCTAATAAAAGCACAACGCTCATTATTACACCTATAGACAAACAAGCAAGCAAACACACACACACACACACACACACACACACACACATATACACACTCACACTTGTGAACCTTTCTCCCAGTGTCATTTTCAAACTCCACTCAGTGATGCCATGTCTACTGGTCAGGACATGGCTGGTTAAGTGATTAATTGCGGGTGTGTTAGTGTGTTTGTTTGCTATTATGTGTTTATAATTGTGTGTGTCTTTGTTTGTGTGTGTGTGTGTGTGTCCCTCAGCAAAAGCTGGAGGAGCTGCGTGTGGAGAAGGAGGCTGTGGAGAGTGCACTGCAGGAGGCGCAGCAGGACAGGCAGCAGCTAGAGGGCGCCATGGAGCAGCTGCAGGAGCAGAGCCGGGAGGCCCAGAGGGAGCGAGAGCGCCTCACGCACACACTTAGCCAGGAGCAACACACCTGCACCCAGCTCAGGACTCAACTACAGGTGTGTGTGTGTGTGTGTGGGGTGGGGGGGGGATTTGATGCAAGCAACACGTCTCAAAATGATTAAGACATGGAAAGAAGGAACATTTCACACTGATTGGGTCACTGTCACCGTGAGGAGTCTCTCAGAGCTAAAGATGCTAAGGTATTCATCACTCTGTGATCTTGTTTGGGCAAATGATGATAAGTGACCTCACGCTCTGTCTGCCACTCGTTGTCTGTAGCTGATTGAAATTACATAAGCCTAAAGCTTTGATGTAAGGCTTTTGAATAACTTTTGAAGACAAACCATTTTGTAGAAAGATGCAACAAAACAATGTGACTCAAAACATTGGGCTATTCCAAGTGCCAATTTATTGCACAACATGTTTACGTCATTTTGAATAGCCACTGTATACCCGTGTTTGTTGGCGTGTTGTTGCAAAAGACCGGAGAAAGCCAACGTGTGCTTCTTTTACCAATATATTTAATGATGTCTTTTACATTTCTTATCCAAACAACGTCAAACTTGGCACTGCACTTACTCGTGCCCGTAACAAGACACCTGTCAAGTTTGAAATCAATCGGACTAACGGTTTGACAGATACAGTATGCGACACACTCAGAGTTTAAAGCTAAATTCATGCGATCTGAAGAAGGCCAGACTGGGCGAAACGTTATCGTCTCAATAAAGAATTTAGCTTTAAACTCAGAGTGTGCGGCACTTCTCTCCTTTCACTAAGTTTTACTCAAGTTTCCAGCATATTTGGTGTACAGTACGTTAGCACCTCTCCTACCAAGTGGACAGATATGCCTACAGAGCCTGCAGTGCTGTGTGAGAGGGGAGTGGATACAGTAGAGCGGAGAAAGCGAACGTGTGCTTCTTTTACTGATATATTTAACGATGTCTTTTGCATTACTTAATCAAGCAACGTCAAACTTACACTGCACTTACTGGTGCCCGTAGCAAGACACCTGCCACGTTTGAAATCAATCGGAGGAACGGGTCGAGAGACGTTCCTGTAATTTATAGATGGATATGGGGATTTCATAGTCATTCAAATATTCAGAGAATCCAGAGACATCTTTAAAAACAAGGGACGGGGCAGAACACCAATATTGGATGGCCGTGGCCTTTGAATATAGGCTTAACATGATTTGTAAATCATAGCATTCTGTTAGTATTCCCATTTTACACAGTGCCACCATTTTTTTTGGAAATAGGGTTGTATGTGTGTCTGAATCTGTGTGTGTGTGCAAGTAGGTCTCTGTATTTGTGTGTGTGAGATTGAGAAGTCCTATTTATCTCTGCTGCCATGCCAGTCACTTTTCACAGATGACATCACATCGTCACTCTTTCTCTCTCTTAGTCTCTCTCTCTCTCACACACACACACACACACTCACACACACACACACGGTTAGTCAGAGGAATGCCCGCCAGGTTGTGGCTGTTCATTTTATAGGCAGTGTTTTATATGTTTGTTTTATGTGCTGCTAAAATAATTCCAACATTTTTTTGGCTCATAAAAGCAGCCTGTGGAGTAGTGCTGAGGAGGGGTGTGTGTGTGTGTGTGTGTGTGTTATAATGTGTGTGTGTGTGTGTGTGTGTTATAATGTGTGTGTGTGTGTAGGAGGTGCAGCAGTCGTCCCAGACGCTGGTTGAGGAGCGGAGGAGATGAATAGGAGGCAGGAGGAGATGAAGAGGAGACAGGAGGAGTCCAGTGTGCGTCTCCTGCAGCTGGAGGAGGACCTGATTGGAGTCACCCAGAGGGGTCTGCAGAAGGAGACGCAGCTCGACAGGTACACAGACATGCACACGCACACCCACACACACTTCTTAAAGTGACAGGCACTCAATCAAACCTACACACTGTAATGACATTAAAGGCAAGTGTAATAGTTCAAAAATCAATATGAAGTGTTTAAATTACTAAATGTTTTTTGCTATTAGTAATTATACAGATCATAAAATACTAACAAAATATAGAAAGTTTATGAATTCCAAAATGTGAAATAGAAACATAAAATTCTTCACTTGGTATCTGTATGGAAACAAAGATTTTGGTATCGTAGCAACAACACTATCTTTGACTGAACTCACACTCATGGTAGGATCATATCGTGGTCTAAACCAGAAACAGAGATGGGGCGGGTCTTTGCCTCTGATTGGTTGAATGTGACAAAACAGATGATGAAAAATTAGGAGAATGGTGTTCCGTTAGGCCTGCTGTTCCGTCCAATACTGAGTCTGGAGCCCTGCCTTTATAGCAACTGTACACATTCTAATGTTGTGTGTGTGTGTGTGTGTGTGTCTGTGTGTGTGTGCGTGTCTGTGTGTGTCCACTAGTCTGAAGGACCGTCTGAAGAAGCTCAATCTGGAGAAGGACAATCTGGAATCTCAGCTGAAGAATGAGAAGGACGAGAAGGAGCTCTACAAGGTACACACACACACACACACACACACACACACACACACACACATGCATGAATAACAGGCTCAGGGTTCCCACAGGTCATAGAATTTCTGGAATATCATGGAATTTTGGAAAGTCTATTCCAGACATGGAAAGTCAGGGAATTTTATCATTTTTGGGGCAAAGTCATGGAATATCAAGGAATTTTATTGTAGCAGTTTAAAATTGACTTGCCAAAATACATTAATATAAATATATTTCCACACAGAATTGGTGGATATCTGGTTATTAGCTTTACTGCTTGCTTGAGTAGTTGTGGTTAATCCAACTTTTATTCAATGCCCATTTATTCATCTCCCGCTCTAATTACATTAATACACAGGATTAGATGTTAAAATCCCTTGTGCCAAAATCCAAGGTAAAAACACATTCAGAAGACCCTACTCAAATTAACTTTATAAAGCACGCTACCCACATCCGCCAACAAATGGTCACAAACACGACACAAATGGCCCATCCAACAGCAGTATATAGTATGTGGCATGTCATTGGGTTTATCAAGTGGGCACCCTCATTCACCGATGTTTTGTTAAGTTAGGCCCACGACACCTCCATGAAGGCTTAACAGGAAAACCAGTGTCCTGGAGACACTCCCCTCCATGCTGCCACCATATTACCACATTGAAATATCCAACACCCAAAATGCTTAATGCTTATGAAAATTACGTGGCTGCTCTGAAATATTTGGTCGGTATATTGTACCATTCATTATATAGTAAGTCATGGAAATTATTATATATTTTTTTTGTCGTGGAAAGTTAGGGAAAAGTCATAGAATTTTAACCCTGCTGGCTACACACTCGTCATCTCTCCAGCTGTGAACAGCTTGTTGTGCCAGTGTTACTTTGGTCTTTTGGTTTTAATTTGTCACATACAAGAACATGCACATGGATATCCGGCCAAAACAGACCTCCCTTGTCCAAGGCCTGAAAACACAGCTCTGTGTGTGTGTGTGTGTGTGTGTGTTGTGTGTTGCCATGCCTCTGGCTTTCTTGTGGTTGCACAGGAACTGGGAGTGGCTAGTGCCGTTGCCATGGAGACACAGTTGGGCACCTCATTTAAAAAGGCCTCTTTTGGAGTGTGTGGTGTGTGTTAGGGAGGGGGATTGTGTGTGTGTGAGAGAGATGGGGTTTAGTGGTTTGGTGTGTGTGTGTGTTTGTGTGTGTGTGTACGTGTGTGTGTGCTATGATGGGGTTAAGCAGTGTGTGTGTGTTTGTGTGTGTGAGAGAGTGAGGGAGAGAGATGGGGTTAAGCAGTTTTGTGTGTGTGTGTGTGTGCACGTGTTACAGGGAGAAGGGCTTGTATGTGATAAAGTGAAACCATGGGGTATTTTAGTGATTTTTGGGGTCTGTGTTGAAAACATACATTGGACCCTTTTCTAGATTTTTCCCCCATCAATTTTAATGCTAGTACCATTCAAACTCATGAGCTAGTAACACTAAGGTGCGCGTGTGTGTGTGTGTGTGTGTGCGTGCGTGTGTGTGTGTGTGTGTGTGTGTGTGTGTGTGTGTGTGTAGATCCACCTGAAAAACCGTGAGCTGGAGAACAGCAAGCTGAGTGCTGAGCTGCAGATGGTGAAGGCGATGGATGTGAACCGGGAGAACACCATCGCTCAGCTGAAAGACGAGGTGGCCAGGCTCAAGGCCTGCCTCACCGACCGAGAACAGCAGAACCGGCAGCTACTGGCCAGTCCCTCGGTACACACACACACACACACACACACACAAAAACACACGTCTACAGATACACACCTTCCATACCCACACACACAGTTACATCTACAGACACACACACACACACACACACACACACACAGTTACGTCTACAGACACACACCTTCCATGCCCACACACACATTTACATCTACAGACACACACACACACACACACCTTCCATACCCCACATTAATGCACATACAATTTATTACGATAGAAACCATCAGTCTTTTTTTAAGTCCTCATAGGCTACTAGGCTATGCCAATAAGGCCTATGACATCTTCAAAATGTCTAACAAATTTTTTTTTTTTTTTTTAATCCCTGTGTGTGTGTGTGTGTGCGTGTGCATATCTGACTGTGTGTGTGTCAGGCTGAGATGAAGGCCCTACGTGAGCAGCTGCGTCAGAAAGAGGAGCAGCTGAACGCGAGTCAGCAGCAGGCGGCCATGTTGGGGGCGGAGCTGCGTGACGCGGCAAGCGTGCGGGACCGCAGCATGTCTGACCTCTACCGCGTCCGCTTGGAGGCGGAGCAGCTGCGCAGGACCCACGCAGACGTTCAGGCCGAGTGCAGACGCCTCCAACAGCAGCTGCAGCAACAGCAGCAACAGCAGCAACAGGGCAGGAAGGAGAACAACCAGCAGGAGGCGGTAAGGAGCATGCGCGCGCACACACACACACACACACACACACACACACACACACTTACATGGACACATACACACATACGCAGTTACATGGACACACACTTACATGGATACACACACACACACACACACATACGCAGTTACATGGACACACACTTACATGGGCACACACACCAGTTACTTACATACATTTGTGTACATTTTTATAGTATATGTTTACGTGTCTGTGTGTGTGCGTGTGTGTCGTGTGGCGCTGTGTGTGTGTGTGTGTGTGTGTGCGTGTGTGTTAGGAGGTGTGTGAGGCCGGGGCGCTGCAGGAGCTGCAGAGGGAGGTGGAAGACCTGCGTCTGCGTCTGCAGATGGCTGCGGAACACTACAAGGACAAGTACAAGGAGTGCCAGAGACTGCAGAAGCAGGTGCTCAAGCTCTCCGAGTCGCAGGGGGTACGAACACACACACGCACACATATGTGTACACACACACACACACATACACATGATAGGGCTGTCAATCGATTAAAAAAATTAATCTAATTAATTACATACTCTGTGATTAATTAAGCTAAATGAATCGCATATATCATTTTTGCTGTGAAAGTATTTTAAATATTTAAATTCAAATGAATCATTGAATAATCAGCATTAGTGACATTAAAGTTCAAAAACTCTTTTATTATTATTTTCACTGTTCAAATAATGACCATAATAATCTATGATATGACCTACAGTAATATGCTGAGGAAATAAATTCAACAGTGCTACATACAAGGCATTTCAGGCCACGGAAATAACCTAGGGGACACAATGAAAATAAATTAACACTCCCCTCAATGTCAACACTATTTCTTTGCATTGATGTGCGACTATAGAGTTGATGAACTCCGGTGATATGCAAATTCCTTGCTGCAGACATTGCAGAGGACTTTATTTTCAACACTTTATTTTTATCAACACCATCAGGCCATTTTTTAAAAGTAAATGTTCCAATCAATGATCCAGGCAGCACGTTTTCTTCTCTCCCCTTCATTTTACAGTCTAATTTTTACTGACTAGAATGGCTCGGGGTCAAAGGTCATACGGAATTGATTAATCTGCACTAATTTTTTATCTGTTATTTTTTCTCAAATTAATTAATCAGTTATTTTGACAGCCCTAATATATGAACATATACTCTCACACACACACACACACACACACAGGTACACACACTCATATAAAGCATATATACACAACCATACTGTATGCTTTTACCCACACACTCAGATGTAAACACAAACATATACTCTCTCTCTCCCACACGCACACTCATACAAATTCACATGCACATACGCATGCACAAACCTCAAGACCGCTTTCCCACAGTTAGCAGAGTTCCCCACGTAAACCCACGAAACCACTTTCAGTTTTAAAAAGGAGTTTGAATGTTTTGGACCGTGTATGTGAGTCCGCATGTTGCTCTGTGTTGTACAGGAGGAGAAAAGGAGTCCTGAGGCGGCCGCCACTCCCCTGACCAGCAGCCCAGAGCCCTCCGTGCCCGGTAGGTATCGCCCCAGCTAGGCTAATCCTAGAGCCCGCAGCTAGCAAAGGCTAATTATCTGTGCCCAGTATGTAGCACCCATAGCTTGCCTAATCGTAGACTGTGTCTCAAATCGCGTACTTCTGCACTTACAATATCTAATTTGAGTGCATGAGGGTGTTCACACTGAAAATTCCAACGACACAAAGGGCACTGCAAGTCCCCGGATGGTGCACTCACAACGGTCAAAAAGCTAAGTGTGGAACGCTGGACACTTTTCGCCCTCAACGAACGCCATCTTGGCCAAATAGCGGAAGGGGAGGGAGCGTTTTTTTTAAACTTGGTAAGCGTGGTAATCGCGGTTGTAAAAGCTGAAGCAGCAGCCGTGGAAAACACACTTTACAGAGGTACAAGCAAGTTATAACATAAGCGGTTCAAGTTTTGACACAGTATGACCATGTCACTGTCGAATTGAGGGATGCCAATAAAGTTATATTTAAATTTATAATTTCCGTTAAGTGCACGGAGTTAGTGTTTGATATGAGACAATACTATTCTGTTAAAATTTGCGCACTCCGCCAGTAAGCGCACAGTGCACATAGGGTACTACACGAAAGTGTACTCATGAATTGAGTTGTACTCATGAATGGTGTACTCACCAATTGAGACCGACTCCTAGAGCCTGCAACTAGCAACTTATCTGTGCCTGGTATGTAGCACCCATAGCTAGGCTAATCCTAGAGCCTGCAGCTAGCAGGGGCTAATTATCTGTGCCCAGTAGGTAGCCCCCACTGCTAGGCTAATCTTAGAGCCCGCAGCTAGCTGCGGCTAATCATCTGTGCCCAGTCATCTGTGCCCGCAGCAAGCGGAGGCTAGTTCTAGAGCCTGCAGCAAACCGAGGCTAATCCCCAGTTGTTTGTACACACAGCTAATGGAGGCTAATCCTCTGTGCCTGTTATGTAACGTCCACTGCTAGCTAAGGCTAGTCTTCTGTGCCCAGTAGGCAAGTCTCAGGCCCTCATACTAACTCAGTTAGCTAAGGCTATTCCCTTTTGCATTCCCTCAGACGAACACGAATCCCTCCCTCAGACGAACACGAATCCCTCCCTCAGACAGTCAGTGACAATTTCCCTTTTTTAGTTAGCTGTTAGCGCAGCTGTTTGTCAGAGTGGTTAGCCATCAGCATAGCTGTCAGTGGGACTGGTGAGCAGTCTGTGTTGCTGTGGTACTTTGAATGGTGTATGGTCGTAGCTGGTTATTGTGGCTGACGGAGCGTTCCTGCCCAACAGGAAGTAGCTGTGGGAGCGAGGCGGTCCTGGACACCCTGATCCAGAGCAAGCTGAGATCCGTAGGCCGCGAAGCCAACGACAAGAGCGACAAATACCGCAAGATTAAACAGATGCTAAGTGTAAGAGCACAAGCACTCTCTGTGTATATGCAACTTGGTTCATATGTGTGATAAACAGTCTACTGTACATTTACACTCTTTCTCTCCTGTGTGTGTGTGTGTGTGTGTGTGTGTGTGTGTGTGTGTGTGCGTGTGTGTGTGTGTGCGTGTGTGTGTGTGCGTGTGTGTGTGTGTGTGTGTGTGTGTGTGTGTGTGTGTGTGTGTGTGTGTGTGTGTGTGTTGTAGGAGGAGAAGGAGCGTAGCTGTGTGTTTGCTGACGAGCTGGCGAAGATGGAGCAGAAGTGGAGGGAACAGCTGAAGACCAACGACAGTCTCCGCCTGCAGTTGGCCGCCGAGGAGGACCGCTATAGGGTTAGCCATCACACACACACACACACACACACACACACACACACACACACACACACACACACACACACACACACACACACATACACACACACACACAGTCATCCCATTTCTTTCTATATGTCTCAAATACTTAAACTCCCTCCATCTCATACACTCAATGGAGTGTATGTGATGTGTCTCTCGTGTGCGTGTGTGCGTGCGTGTGTGTGTGCGTGCCTGTGTCGTGTGTGTGTGTGTGTGTATGTATGTTTCAGAGCCAGGTGGCTGAGAAGGGTCGTGAGTTGAAGGATCTGAAGGACAAACTGGCTGCGCTCACTCTGGAGAAGGAGAGACTGGAGGGGGTGTGTATGCAAGAGAGTGTGTGTGTCTGTGTGTATGCACGAGAGTGTATGTGTCTGTGTGTGTATGCAAGAGAGTGTGTGTGTCTGTGTGTATGCAAGAGAGTAAGCGCTTTCAGATATAACCTCCGGAGTACATGCGGAGGTTTGTCAAACGGAGGTCCTACCCTTCGGATGATTCAGATATGATGCTAACCTGCGGACCTAATACTGACCTTATATACGGACGATGTGTGAACGACATACACGCACATTACAGAATCTCCGTGTGGTTGTCGAGTGAGGGGTGGGGGCTTGTAGAGTTCACAAGATCTTGAGATATGGCCTTAGAATATATCTTGCCGCTGCCTGTCACAGCTGCTTTTTGTTTACAACGTGAGCCTATGCATTATGTAGGCTAGAAGACAAATCTATTGTCGTAGGCTAATACTTGAAGTAGGCTAGTCAAGTAAGCAAACAGTATTTGTATGTGTGCTTGAATAAACACATTTATCTGTTTTCAACGTTATGTACCAGAATTACTTGGCTATAGAACCCCACATCTGGTTTTATGTTGGAGAGAGAGCATGCACAAACTTTATGGTAGGCCACCAGCCAATTCAGTAGGCTAACTCAAGACTGTAAGGCCATCATACAACGCTTTTAAGCAATAAACAAAATACTAACATAACAGTGAAGTTGTTCGCTTTTTCATGGTTTATTTTTCCAAAAGCATCCTCTCCCCATGTGTCTTTGCTTTTTTAAGGAGCTTGGAACAAAGTTGGCTTTTCTTTTTGTTTTCATTTTCTCTAGGCATATATGCTCAACAAATATCAGCGAGCTCAGCAGGTATCAATGAACAGAAAACCATGTTGGCTAACAATTTATTAAATACCCTGTTATTGTCGCCAACGACGCCGCTGTAGGCTACTGCCTTTTCAGCGCCTTCTGCTTATGGTGATTCAGTCTTTTGAATTCGTTTTATGGCGCAGTTGTAGGCTACAACGTCTCTTGCCGCTCCCTTCATGTGTTCTATCAAAATGTTGTATGCCCTCATGGACAGTAGCTCCGTGATGTCTGCATCTTTCCAGGTCGGAGATTTTCTGGACAGCATTATGCCACTCCATCATAACACTGGCATTTAAGTCAGGTCTAACCACATGGACGCATCTAAAGAAACGCCACCAACACGCCCTCACTACTAGGTGTGATCTTAACCGCATGTCCCACGCCTGCTCAGACACAGCACATTTACATAATGTCCGGAGGAAATACTAGGGAAATACTAGGGAAATACTCTAGTATAATACTAGGAAATACTAGAGTAGTATAAACACCGTGTGAATTAGGACTTCCATATGATGACCCGGTTGTATGTCGTTCAGATATCACATTTACCGTTTAACATCGGCAGAACCTCGGTCTTACACGCATGTCTGAAAGCTTAGTGTGTGTCTGTGTGTGGATTTAAGTTCTTTGTGGTTTCAAGAGGCTATGATATCATTGTAGATCCCAAGAGGAAGTTTGTGTCTCCTCAAAATAAAAGTTAATTTATGTCCTACTACATGCGCCTGAAGAGATGTTGAAGAGTTCTCACTCAATGGTGTGTTTGTGACCTGTCTTGTGTGTGAGACGAGATGAGGGAGAGCGAGTGTATGTGGCAGGAAAGGCTTTCATCTTTGGTGTCTGGATCTCCTGTGGTGACACACACACACACACTCACACCCTGCTTGCTGGGGTTTTGCTAAGATTTTCAGGAGTTTAGTTAAACCAGAACACCACAAAACAATCACTTCTTTCTTACCCTCCTTTTCTCTCCTCTCTCCTCTCTTCCCTCCTCTCCTTTCCTCTCTTCTACTCTTCTTTCCTCTACTTACCCCTCCCTCTTGTTTTCCTCTCTTCTCTTTTCTTCCTATCCTCCTCTCTCTCTTTCTTTCTCTCTCTCTCTCTCTCTCTCTCTCTCTCAGCAGAATGGCCCACTTTGAGGTTTTCTCTAAATGAAATTGGCGCCTGACTCTGAACTTCAATAAAACCCCAAGCACTGTTAGGGACCTGTAATGAAGGCCTTAATTAAACACTGTGTGTGTGTGTGTGTGTGTGTGTGTGTGTGTGTGTGTGTGTGTGTGTGTGTGTGTGTGTTCAGTTCTCTAGTCACCTCAGATGACTGCTGCACCCTACTGTGTGTGCCTACTATAGAAGCTAAATTGAGTGTGTGTATATTTTGAACACTCATGGATTGTGTTGTTCTTGATTGGTGTGTGTGGTTTAGGATCTTCAGCGCAGTGCCAGTCATGAGGAGGAAGAGGTGGGACCTGGAGAGGAAGAGGAGGAGTTAGAGGCGGCGCCATTGTTTCTGCAGTATCCACTTCCTTACGAACCATCACCTCTCATGGCCTCCGACCTGCAGTTTGGAAACCCATACACACGAGGTACACACACACACACACACACGCGCACACGCCCACACACATGCCCGCACACGGCCACACACACACGCCCGCACACGCGCACACACACACGCCCACGTACACACTTACCTTATCAACAATCACCTCTCATGGCTTCTGACCTGCAGTTTGGAAACCCGTGTACACACACACACACACACACACACACACACACAAATACAAATACACACTCAGGGTATACACACTGACATCCTGTCTTTATTACACCTATCCTGTATTCATGTTGACACACACACACACACACACACTCTCAATACCAATGGTCCGTCTATCTGTTTTTTCAGATGGCGCAGACGGGGATGAGTTCTCGGATGAGATGTTGCCACGGTTACCGCCGATGGGCCCCCCATCATGGGACAGTAATGTGGTGTGTATCCAGCCTGCCCGCAACCTGAGTCGGCCAGACGGCCTTGAGGAGCCCGAGACGCAGCAGAGCAGTGTAAGACACACACACACACACACACACAAGCAAGCACACACATACCTGAGCCGATGAACTCGAGGACCCTGAGACGCAGCAAAGCAGTGTAAGACACACACACACACACACACACACACACACACACACAGCAAAACAGCATACTAATGGAACTCTGACATCGGTGAACTCTGTATTGAATATAGTGTGTGTGTGTGTGTTGGTGTTGTTTTTAGCAGCCCAGTCCCACTGAAGAGCCCACTCCTCCCGAGGCTCCAAGTACTCAGATCAGTGACACACCCATGCCCTTCTGCTTCGAGGCCAGGTAACACTCTCTCTCACACACACACACACACACACATACATTTTCCCTTCTGCCTTGAGGCCAAGCAACACTCCCCCACTCCTCAGCTAACTGTCCTGTTGCTCTGTGTGTGTGTGTGCGTGCGTGTGTGTGCGTGCGTGCGTGCAGTGGTGAGCAGAAGCGCTGTCCGCTGTGTGAGGTGATCTTCCCTCCGCACTATGAGCAGCGGCGGTTCGAGGAGCATGTGGAGAGCCACTGGAAGACCTGCCCCATGTGCAGCGAGCAGTTCCCCCTAGACTGCCAGCAGCAGCTCTTCGAGAAGCACGTGCTCACACACTTCGACGCCAACGTGCTCAACTTCGATTAGGATGGGCGGCGCACAGACACGCCCCTGGGTGTGTGTGTGGAGGTGGGGGTGTCAGCAGTTTGCACGTGTGAGTGAGAGAGATGATCATTCAGGAGAGGTTCTGTTTGAATGCTTATGAGAGCAGTGAGTTTACATGGAGCAAGTGTAGGTCTGTGAAGGGGTGTGTGTGTATGTGTGTGAGTAAGTAATGAAGTGAGTCTGTGAAGGATAGTGTGTGTGTGTTAAGGGGAGTGTTTATAGGGGACAGTGTATGTAGGTGTTCTTATTTTGTTGGAGGGTGTGTGTGTGTCTCTCTCTCTCTCTCTCTCTCTCATTATGATGTCTCATGTCTGATCAGCCCCTCAGTCTAGAATGAGATTTCAGAAGGCCGGGCCGTTGCCTGGAAACACTGACGTTGATTATATTATTCTTATTATTATGACTATTATTCTTTCTGTCACCATACTTAAACAGCGTCTTTTGGGTTTGTATGTCACAGTCACTGATATCATTACTCCACTCTGATTGGATGTCCAGGTAGCCTAACATTCTTCTGCAGCCTATCAGAGCCCAGCCTCATATTCTGCCAGCCAATCAGATACTCAGCTCAGGCTCTTCTGCTCCAATCAGGTAGCGCGTGTTTGTAGTGCGTGCATATGAATAAAGGCAGATCTGTTTTAAACCAGGGTGGTGAGGGGCTCTTCTTCTCACTCGCGGGTCTTTTAGTCTTCAGTTTGATTGGCTCCTGTATTATTACAGTTTATTAGAGTCTTTTAGTCTTCAGTTTGATTGGCTCCTGTATTATTACAGTCTTTTAGTCTTCAGTTTGATTGGCTCCTGTATTATTTAAAGCTCTTGATTTTAGCTCTGCGCATGTCTCATAGGTTCCTTCACCTGTTGAAGGTGTGTATTACATTGTCATCACTGTGTGTCCCTGCGTCTGGACTCTGAGTGTGTGTGTATGTGTGCGATTGCTCGCGCGCATGCACGTGAGTGTGTGTGTGTCCTGTAATCATCCTTTACTTATAACAATAAAGAGCTGTGGAAATAAACAGCTGTGTAATGTTTGTTTTGTTTTGCATTTCGAACACTTTCAACAATTTAGTGTCTGTACCTGTTAAATGTCTGTGCTGAAGATTCTTTAGACTCATAGCCAAGGGGTCCACAAAGTAATTTGCTTTTAATGACAAAGTTGAGGTTTTTGTTTTAAAAATTATTTTCTACAGATTATGACCCTTTTCACCAATAAAATTGTGTCTATTGTTCCCACACATTGGGACATTTAACTTGACTGACATATAACTTGAATCACTTCACTTAGGTTACACAGAGCCCCTCCTACTGCTGCTTAGCGCGGCTCATTTGCTAGCGAGCTAGCTGATGACCATGGAGAATGTTCCAGTAAGTCCATGTTGTCAAGGGATGCTAAATCCAAAGTTGACAAAAGACCAAGTTACACACCTGCCAGAAAAACACCTGATAGAGAACCTGACCACAACTTCAGATAATACAAATGGCATATGCTTAACTTTTATGATTATGAGAGGGTCCCCCTCAATCTCCCCCACAAAGGGTCCTTGGAACAAAAAAGTTTGAGAATCCCCTGCTTTAAACAACATACACGCTCTCTCTCACACACAGCTGTTACAATTCTACCATAACAACAACACACACACACACACACATATTGGAAGAAAGTGCTCTTGACACTGCTTGACACCAGAGGCCATTTTAATGTTTCAAATGTAATCAGGTTTACATTGATGAAGCAGCTGTTTTTTTGTTGTTTTTGAAGAGAGTACTGAGAGCATCCGGTGGGCACAAACCTCCCGCCGGTGCTAACATCACACACATAGGAACGTTGTTCTCCAGAAACATACGAAAATATAATTTAATGCACTTACACAGACAACAATACATTCACTATACACAATATATCAAACCCTCCGCGTCCTACTGGCACCATAATACTGTCACTGTAACGCTAACGGAGAAACCGGAGTTCTCAGAAGAAACATTTACGTCCATGCACTGATGATGATGATGATGAGGTCATGTTGACTGATTGACAGGCCCGCCAGGGGGGCGGGGTGTCTGGGTTTGGTCCCGCCCCTTTCCCCCTGACACGCCCTGCTCCAGCACCTTGCTTGCGTCCCATTGGTGCGATGCTTTGTCACTCAGTCCCTCTGCTCAGGGCTAGGACTCAGAAGAAAGAGGCCTGGTGACCTTACGACACCAAAGGGTCAGGCAGAATTAGAACGCTCACACACACACACACACACACACACACACACTGAAGGAATCTGGACTGGGCAGTCTGTCGGATCGCAGACTAATCTGATCAGATTGGGGGCGTCGTCCGTAACGCCCCAGCTTTTGGCGGCAGCCGAGTCCATGGTGGACCGGCCTGTGATTGGTCCGCGGCCGACTGGCACACGCAGCCTATTGGCTCTGGCCCTCTTTTGGCATGCGGTCCGCTCAGAGTTCACTGCTGTTGTGGTCCACAATTCAAAGGCAACCATACATATGGGTGTGTGTGAATTAACATAAGTCATCAGGGCACGCACACACACACACACACACACAGAGCACAGGAGGGAGGAGAGAAGGAGAGGGAGAGAGAAAGGATAAAGACAAACAGTGATCCAATGGGGAGGGAAGAGTGATGAACAGAACATGGAGGTGGAAGGGTGGAGAGAAAGAGAGAGACAGACAGAAGGGTGGAGAGAGAGAGACAGGACAGAAGGGTGGAGAGAGAGAGAGAGACGGACAGAAGGGTGGAGAGAGAGAGACAGACAGAAGGGTGGAGAGAGAGAGAGACGGACAGAAGGGTGGAGAGAGAGAGAGAGACGGACAGAAGGGTGGGAGAGAGAGAGAGACAGACAGAAGGGTGGAGAGAGAGAGAGGACAGAAGGGTGGAGAGAGAGAGAGAGACAGACAGAAGGGTGGAGAGAGAGAGACGGACAGAAGGGTGGAGAGAGAGAGAGAGACAGACAGACGGAAGGAGATATGAACAGAACGCTGTGTTTGAATCCTGCAGCGGAACACTCGTTGGCATGACAACCTGCGGCCTGCAGAGGTTGGCAAAGAAAACAAAAACACCTCAAACTATGTTGGCAACTGGTCTCTACAAAGTGCTTTAATACTCCCAGGACTGCCTCCCCCACACACACACCCTAACAGGGTCTGGGGTTTAAATAGTCCCAACACTACCTTCACACACACTCTAACAGGGTCTGGGGTTTAAATATTCCCAACACTACCCCCACACACACACTCGAACACAGGGTCTGGGGTTTTGTAATAGCTTTAGGTGCTTGCACACTGCCCCAACAAACGGCAACAAACCCCAATATTCTAAAGTTGGCAGTGGTTGGTTGCAGTCTTTAGAATGTTCAGAAATGCAACTCCCAGCTCCACACTGACTCCAGATCAGTCAAACTCGTACAACTCCACTCAACAAACACCAGCTGGCCCACACTGGCGGAGAACGCTGACCAAGTTGCTGGTGGTGTGCAAGGGGAGGGGTTTGGGGCGGGTGGTGACTGGGGTCAGGGCGGTGGGGGTAAGAGGAGGGTTGTTTGTGAAATGCTGGCGTTTTGGACTCCTGAGATTGTCGTTTTGGTGAGAAAGAACAAGCGTGGAGGTGGAGGAGAGGAAGGAGGGATAGAGAGACAGAAGAAAGGAATGAGGGAATGAGAGGTGAAAAAGAGAGGGGGGGAGGAACGAGAGGAATGTGAAACTTTGTCAGAGTGCACATCAAAGGCCATCTCTTCTCTGCTGAAAAACCCCAAATCAAATGGAATACAGGAATAAAGCATAAAGATCTTACATCTGATTATGAAAAGTTTATAGAATATATATACAAGACTATCTCTATGACTGCGTAATATATTGGGTATGTTATAATACAAAACATTCAAATACTTTCAACTACACCCCACACCAGCTGACTCAGTATAAACCAAACAGGCAGAAAGGACTATGTGTGTGTGTGTGTGTGTGTGTGTGTGTGTGTGTGTGTGTGTGTGTGTGTGTGTGTGTGTGTCTCCCTCCTGTTCTCTGAGTGTGGGTGAACTTGGTGTGGGGGTACAAATCTCTTGGCTAAATGCACGCCACCTTTCCTCACGCTAAGCACCATGTTGGAAAAATAATATCAAAGAACAATAACAATAAGAAAATAATAATCGGCAGAAGGGATAGCAGAGTGTGCAAAAATACAAAAGTGTGAACTCTATAAGAAGATACATCATCTCAAAACAGAAGAGGAGCAAAACCAATGCTGATAAAGAGACTTAAAGCATGCAAACGTAGTGTATGGTGGTGTGTGTGTGTTTGCGCAAATTACTATTTGCGTATGTGTGTGTTGGGTGTGAGTGTGTATTTTTGTGAGAGACTGTGTGTGTGTGTGTGTGTGTGTGTGTGTGGTTCCTCAGAGAGGAGGTAGAATGTGAAGGCTGGCAGATGCCCTCTTTGGGGGTGGGGGTGGAATGGTGGGGTGGGGTCAGGGTGGCTGGTTGGCACGGCGACGCGCGGCCGATGGGCCTACTGCTGCAGCTTGCGTAT
>NC_063201.1:24336443-24343943 GCF_017589495.1 Alosa alosa
ATCAACTCTTACGGACTTTCCCCCTAAAGATGGCAGCTGCAACAGCAACTTTTCCGGAAAGGTACTGGCTTGATGAAATTCATTCTGGACTCTCTATCCGACCACATAAAGACCTCGGGATACTGCGGTTTAGCTTTAGGGACCCTCTACTCACTACCACGTAAGTGTAATGTTGTTTGGAACTGTAGAAGCGGTATAAAAATAGCGTTTTGTAGCGGCGAAATGACATGCCCGGGTCAATTCCAGGCTAACGAGTTTTGACTAAAAACGGTAAAATCGAACTTTCTCTAAACACATCTGAATGGCATGATTTTGATGTCAACGCAACGTATGAACTCCCAATCATCCGTAAATTGATCTAAAGTGCATTTTACTCCGGATAATCCCTTTAACACACACTCTACAAGACGCTTCATCTCTCAGAGACGGCAGGACGGGGGATTGGGGGTTCCCAACTGCATGTGGGCATATACAGCTACAAGACAATCCCATTTAACCACCATGATGATAGACAAATGGCCAGAGCATCTTTACTGCTGGACTGAAGTGGACCTCCCACTCACAACCTGTAGAGGTCTCTGATGCAGTTGTGGAGGACTCATCAGTCACTGTAAAGGCGACATCTGCACCACAACAACACCACCCAACTGCTCCAGCCGAGAACAGCAAGGCAGACTCTTCTGGAGATTCAGAGAGCCCAGAACATGGAGCACTGGTCCAGTCTAAAACTCCAGGGAAAGTGGGCAAAACTGCCCTGTGCGGACCACTCTGTGTCACACACCATCTACAGTAATGCCCCCATCGGAGATCCTTATCTTCTGTGTAAAAGCCCGTCTGCAGGTTCTCCACAAACGGAACAACAGCACTGTGGTTTCCCTTCATCCATTCACCCCTCTGCATGCTGCATGAGCCCCCCCAACATCTGGAGTCAGTAGCCCACATCATGAACAGCTGTAGCTCTCTTAAAGGGCTGTATACTGCCAGACATGACAGACGTGTGGACATCATAGCTGCTCAGATCCCACGCACAGAGGAAGAGCAGATCTATAAACACACCACTGTCCACTCTGAATGGTTTAACTCACCTGCAAACACCTTCTCTGGAATTGCAAACACACCGGACATTATCTCCATTTGTCAGAATGACAAAAAAGTTAAAATATTTGAAGTGTTATGTGCTTTTGGTCTAGTTAAGGAGGACTCATACTGGACAAAGACTCTTAAATACCAGCCTTTGATTTCTGTCACTGAGAACCTAGGATACAAATGCCAGCTCATCGTGCTAGTGTTTGGTAGCCCAGCTCATCGTGTTAGTGTTTGGTAGCCCAGCTCATCGTGTTAGTGTTTGGTAGCCTTGGTCATCGTGTTAGTGTTTGGTAGCCTAGGTCATCGTGTTAGTGTTTGGTAGCTTAGGTCATCGTGTTAGTGTTTGGTAGCTTAGGTCATCGTGTTAGTGTTTGGTAGCCTAGGTCATGTGCAGAGGTTGGCGGTCCTTGGACTTTGCATTAGGGACTATAAAACTAAAGTGAAGCCAGCTAACAGAATACAGTTATGATAGCAGTTAGAGGCTTATGTTTATTTGGAGGATAGCGTTCTTATACACTTGAACTTGTAGAAACTCATGGTGGATTGGGCCTGGCACAATCTACTGGATTATTCAAGAGATTTGATTCTAATATGAGCTGGTATGAAATTGGAACCAAATCGGGATACTAAAATGTGCATCGTGTGTACCTGTATTGATGATGATGATGATATTATTGATGATGATGATATTATTGTCTATGTGTTGTGTATGTGTTATTGATGATGATATTATTATTACTGGTGTGTGTGTGTGCATGTACCTGTGGAGTTATTATTATTACAGTGTGTTGATATTGCATGTACTGTACCTGTGTGTGTGTGTACATGTACCTGTGTGTGTGTGTGTGTGTGTACCTGTGTGTGTGTGTGTACAGTGTGTGTGTGTGCATGTACCTGTGTGTGTGTGTGTGTGTGTGTGTGTGTATGTACCTGTGGGTGTGTGTGTGTACATATACCTGTGTGTGTGTGTGTGTGTGTATATATATGTGTGTGTGTGTACCACAATATTATTATTATTATTACAGTGTGTGTGTGTGTGTGTACCTGGTGTGTGTACCTAATATTATTATTATTATTATTACAGTGTGTGTGTGTACCTATGTGTGTGTGTGTACCTATGGGTGTGTGTGTGTACCTATTAGGTGTGTGTGTACAGGTGTGTGTGTACCTAATAGGTGTGTGTACAGTGTGTGTGTGTGCATGTACCTGTGTGTGTACCTGTGTGTGTGTGTGTGTGTGTGTTCCTGTGTGTGTGTGTGTGTGTACAGTGTGTGTGTGTGTACAGTGTGTGTGTGTACCTGTGGGTGTGTGTGTATGTACCTGTGGGTGTGTGTGTGTACCTGTGTGTGTGTGTGCCACAGTGTGTGTGTGCATGTACCTGTGGGTGTGTGTGTACAGTGTGTGTGCATGTACCTGTGTGTGTGTGTGTGTGTGTTCTGTGTGTGTGTGTGTACCTGTGGTGTGTGTACCTGTGTGTGTGTACCTGTGGGTGTGTGTGTGCATGTACCTGTGGGTGTGTGTGTGTACAGTGTGTGTGTGTGTACAGTGTGTGTGTGTGCATGTACCTGTGGGTGTGTGTGTACAGTGTGTGTGTGTGCATGTGCTGTGTGTGTGTGTGTGTACCTGTGGGTGTGTGTGTACCTGTGTGTATGTACCTGTGTGTGTGTGTGTGTGTGTGTGTGTGTACAGTGTGTGTGTGTGCATGTACCTGTGTGTGTGTGTGTGTGTGTGTGTGTACCTGTGGGTGTGTGTGTACAGTGTGTGTGTGTGCACATGTACCTATTATTATTATTATTACAGTGTGTGTGTGTACCTAATAGGTGTGTGTGTACCTAATAGGTGTGTGTGTACCTGTGTGTCTGTGTGTGTGTGTGTATACCTAGGTGTGTGTGTACAGTGTGTGCGTGCATATACCTGTGTGTGTGTGTGTGTACCTATTAGGTGTGTGTGTACCTGTGTGTGTGTGTGTGTGTGTACCTGTGTGTGTGTGTGTGTACCTGTGGTGTGTGTACCTGTGGGTGTGTGTGTACCTGTGTGTGTGTGTGTGTACCTGTGGGTGTGTGTGTACCTGTGTGTGTGTGTGTACCTGTGGGTGTGTGTGTACAGTGTGTGTGTGCATGTACCTGTGTGTGTGTGTGTACCTGTGTGTGTGTGTGTGTGTGTTCTGTGTGTGTGTGTGTACAGTGTGTGTGTGTGTACAGTGTGTGTGTGTGCATGTACCTGTGTGTGTGTGTGTACCTGTGGGTGTGTGTGCATGTACCTGTGGGTGTGTGTACCTGTGGGTGTGTGTGTACAGTGTGTGTGTGTGTACCTGTGGGTGTGTGTGTACATGTGTGCATGTACCTGTGTGTGTGTGTGTGTGTGTTCCTGTGTGTGTGTGTGTACCTGTGTGTGTGTACCTAATAGGTGTGTGTGTACCTATGGGTGTGTGTACATGTACCTGTAGGTGTGTGTGTGTGTGTGTGTGTACCTGTGGGTGTGTGTGTACATGTCTGTGTGTGTGTGTACCTGTGTGTGTGTGTGTGTACAGTGTGTGTGTGCATGTACCTGTGTGTGTGTGTGTGTGTGTGTGTACCTGTGGGTGTGTGTGTGTACAGTGTGTGTGTGTGTGCGCATGTACCTGCGTGTGTGTGTGTACCTGTGGGTGTGTGTGTACCTGTGTGTCTGTGTGTGTGTGTGTGTGTGTACCTGTGGGTGTGTGTGTACAGTGTGTGTGCGTGCATGTACCTGTGTGTGTGTGTGTGTGTACCTGTGGGTGTGTGTGTACCTGTGTGTGTGTGTGTGTGTGTTGCCTGTGTGTGTGTGTGTACCTGTGGTGTGTGTACCTGTGTGTGTGTGTACCTGTGTGTGTGTGTGTGTGTACCTGTGGGTGTGTGTGTACCTGTGTGTGTGTGTGTGTACCTGTGGGTGTGTGTGTACAGTGTGTGTGTGTGCATGTACCTGTGTGTGTGTGTGTGTACCTGTGTGTGTGTGTGTGTGTGTGTGTGTTCCTGTGTGTGTGTGTGTGTACAGTGTGTGTGTGTGTACAGTGTGTGTGTGTGCATGTACCTGTGTGTGTGTGTGTACCTGTGGGTGTGTGTGCATGTACCTGTGGGTGTGTGTGTACCTGTGGGTGTGTGTGTACAGTGTGTGTGTGTGTGCATGTACCTGTGGGTGTGTGTGTACAGTGTGTGTGTGTGCATGTACCTGTGTGTGTGTGTGTGTGTGTTCCTGTGTGTGTGTGTGTACCTGTGGGTGTGTGTACCTGTGTGTGTGTGTGTACCTGTGGGTGTGTGTGCATGTACCTGTGGGTGTGTGTGTGTGTGTGTACCTGTGGGTGTGTGTGTACCTGTGTGTATGTACCTGTGTGTGTGTGTGTACCTGTGTGTGTGTGTGTACAGTGTGTGTGTGTGCATGTACCTGTGTGTGTGTGTGTGTGTGTGTGTACCTGTGGGTGTGTGTGTACAGTGTGTGTGTGTGCATGTACCTGCGTGTGTGTGTGTACCTGTGGGTGTGTGTGTGTACCTGTGTGTCTGTGTGTGTGTGTGTGTGTGTGTACCTGTGGGTGTGTGTGTACAGTGTGTGTGCGTGCATGTACCTGTGTGTGTGTGTGTGTGTACATGTGGGTGTGTGTGTGACCTGTGTGTGTGTGTGTGTGTGTACCTGTGTGTGTGTGTGTACCTGTGGTGTGTGTACCTGTGGGTGTGTGTGTACCTGTGTGTGTGTGTGTGTGTACCTGTGGGTGTGTGTGTACCTGTGGGTGTGTGTGTACCTGTGTGTGTGTGTGTGTACCTGTGGGTGTGTGTGTGTGTACCTGTGTGTGTGTGTGTGTGTACCTGTGTGTGTGTGTGTGTACCTGTGGTGTGTGTACCTGTGGGTGTGTGTGTGTACCTGTGGGTGTGTGTGTGTACCTGTGGGTGTGTGTGTACCTGTGTGTGTGTGTGTGTACCTGTGGGTGTGTGTGTGTACCTGTGGGTGTGCTGCTCCTGAATGAGGATGAGGGGGTGATCGGCGGCGTGACGGGGGGAGTGAGGTTGCCACTGGTGTGTCGTGGGGGCGTGGCCACGTTGCCGCGAGCGATGGAGGACGTCAGGGACAGCGAGAGTTTCGGCTGCACCTTCTTCTTCAAACACTCATGCTCACGACGTGCCGCATCCGTCATGAACCTACACACACACACCTACACACCTGCCTAGAAACCACACAGCATGTTATTTCTATAAAACTTTTCTCACTGTTTACTGACAATTTAGTGAGGTACTATTTTTGATTACTCCCTCAAATCTAAATTGGAGTCTTGGGGGTCCATCCAAGCACACGCACACTGCCTGACGCATATCTGCCTGCGACTGCACACACACACACTGACTCTCTCACGTCAATAACTTGCCATTGCCTACAACACAGGCATTCATACAATCAAACACACAATCACACTCACTCTTTCTCTTCCTCTCACACTCACACAGACACACACACATACACACACACACAGACAAACACACACACACACACACACACACACAGAGCCCTGGGAGCCTCCTGCCCACCCAGCCAGCAGTAGAGTGCCGGGGCAATAAAAGTGTTTTGGTGAGCGTGCACCATAAAAATGAAATGTTCACACACACAGTTAAATCTGGAGTGGAGTTCACAGATTAAACTTCAGCCACATCAAGGCGCCTCTTATACGTATGTTATCAGTGACTGTGTGTGTGTGTGTTCGTGTGCATGTGTCTGTGTGTGTCTGTATGTGTGTGTGAGAGTGTGTGTGTGTGTGTGTGTGTGTGTACACGTGTGTGTGTGTGTGTGTCTGTGTGAGACTCACCTGTTGATGTAACTGAGGGCTACGTAGGTGGGCTGCTGCAGCTCCTGTTTCTCCAGGACACGAGGATCCGTGTCTGCAGATACACACACACACACACATACACACACACACAATTCAGACACAATGTTAACACACAACTCTGTCTGCAGATACCCACAGAATTAAAAACACACACACACACACACACCACACACACACACACACAAACACACATATGTGCATCTCTTGATTTAGACAGAGAACACTAACACACACACAAACTCACAACTTATAATGTTAACACTCACATTCACACTCACAACATAGAGCCTTTACACACACACACACACACACATCAAACAGACACACTCACACACACACACACACACACACATATATATATTTAACAAATAACATATATTTAACAATACAGAGTGACACAAAAGAACATTGAAACCAACATGACAACACAGAATATGGACAGACTAACACACAGATACACATAGAACGCAACACAGACACACACACACATACACACACACACAAATTTCTTGGAAGCACAAATAATGAAAGCCACTCCATTGCTGAGAAATTACCCAGGTTCAGCAGACAGTGTGTGTGTGTGTGTGTGTGTGTGTGTGTGTGTGTGTTGTGTGTGTTTGTGTGTGTGTGTGTATATATATGTGTGTGTGTGTGTGTGTGTGTGTGTGTGTGTGTTATGACTACCCCAGCTTGTTCTTTACTTTCTGTTATTTGCGGTAGGAGACACTGGTGCCACTACCAGAAAAAGCACATGCATCATACCACTGTGGTCAACAGACACACACACACACACACACACATACACACACAAAACTGCGGTCCGGCAGCTAGACTAGGCTGGTGCCAGCATCCACACACACACAAACACACACACACACACACACACCCTGTAACTCTCAAACCAATTAAGTGCCTGAGCTCCTTCTTTTGTTTAATTAAAACTACAGTGGCTTTCTCTATGACGCAGGGCCACTGTGGCCTGTGGTGTGTGTGTGTGTGTGTGTGTGTGTGTGTGTGTGTGTGTTTCCATGTATAGAGTATTCCTTCAGTAATACTGACCACAGATGCTCACTTTTTCCCAGGCCTGTTCATCGGATACAAACACCCATGACACACACACACACACAGCTGGTCATTTTGTGCATTCGTACTGCCTCCTTGTGGCCAAAGCTGCAATCACACCAGACACCCCTGCAGGCTAGTGTGTGTGTATGTTTGTGTGTGTGTAAGGTGTGTGTGTGTGTGTTGTCTTTATGAAGATGGATGTATGTGGGAGAGAGGTGGAGGTGGGATTATCGCATTCCTGCTTATGCCACAGCTCCCCTGTGTGTGTGTGTGTGTGTGTGTGTCCACCATGTTGCATAAAAACAGAGATTCAGGACAATATGAGCTACAACCTTTTCTCTCATCTCCAGTGTGCACACACACACACCATACACACACTCTACCTGATCACACACACACCATACACACACTCATCCTGCTCACACACACACCAGATAGATAGAGATAGCTAGATAGATACTTTATTGATCCCCAATAAATTCAAGTACATACACTCATCCTGATCACACACACTTGCATAAACA
>NC_063201.1:24348943-24381443 GCF_017589495.1 Alosa alosa
CTTAGCGCCGAGTTCATCAAAAAACGACACAATCAACAGCGTTGCATGGTGCAATACCAAGCGATCCTGGCGTGCACTGGTAATGTCAGAGAGACTTCCGTTTAACACCAGGATGAGATTGAGGCCGTTATTTTAAGGTGGAAGAAGAGCTCTCTGTTGTTTATATCCAAGATCTGGTGACGGGTTAGGACACACACTCATGTGTCTCATAAGGACACACACTCATCTCCATGACAGCTGTCCAGCTGTAGCCTGGAGGGCGGACACACTCTCACACACACACTCACACACACTCACTCACAGACACTCACACAGAGTAAGCTGAGATGCTATTCCTCCATCTATTCATCTAAGAGCAGGATAGCGCCCCCCAGAGGGTGTTTGCAGTGTGATTTGGTGTATGGTGTGTGTGTGTGTGTGTGTGTGTGTGTTTGTGTGTGCGAGTTAGGACGTGAGTGTGCATTTGAGATGGTGCAAGTGTCCTTGTGTGTGTGTGTGTGTGTGAGTGTGTGGTAGGGCATGAGTGTGCATTTGAGATGGTGCGAGTGTCCCTGTGTGCGTGTGTGTGTGCGCGTGTGTGTGTGAGAGGTAAGACATTTGAGATGATGCCAATGTCCCTGTATGTGTGTGTGTGTGCGTGTGTAAGGTAGGATGTGAGTGTGCATTTGAGATGGTGCAAGTGTCCCTGTGTGCGTGTGTGTTGGCCTATTTCCACTGATGGGGAAATGGTTGCTAGGCAACAACACAGATCAGCTACTTTCCTGCAGGGGTCTGTGAGGGGGCACCAGGGTAACGGTTAGTGTCGTCGCCACGACAACCACCATCACCACTGCAATCACTGTCAACACAATTACTAGCACCATCAACTGAACACAGTGATATAGCTGTACTTCCACACATAATCACTATTACCATTCACCACAACACAACACACTGCTCTAGAACCAAATACACACATCTGCCCTAGCGACGCGACCTCCTCCAGTCTCTCCCGGTCAGTCACTCCAGCGCCTGCGCTCCAGACAGCACGCGGCGCCGTCCGTTCGCTCTCCTTTGTATTCGCTTGAGACCAGGGTGCATACCGCGCGTCACCCTGGCCTGCATGAACACGTCTTGTCAACCTGAGATAAGCGGAGAAACACCTTATTGATTTTTTTTCTTCAGTTGTCATGGGAACGAGCCGTGTCAGGCTGTCTGAGATTGGTTGATGTTAACCATTAACACCCGCGCCAGATGGGACGCATACAACAGACAGCTCACCGCCCACCGACTGACATAGTGATGTGCTTTTTTGTCGTCAACACACACACACACACACACACACACACATTCTCCGCAATCTTGTGGCTAAAGTTATGAGCGATGCAAAGTAGGCTACACGCGATCACCGGCCTGAGAGGATGCGACTCGCCTCGGGAGAAGATGGATGGAGCTACCGTGATCCCGCATCCCGGGAAGGCTGCCTGACCTCCGCCTCATCATTCCCCGAGGCCGACCGAGTCACGTCCCGCCCGCCAGGCCGGCCGCGGGGCAGACAATGCATGCCCCATCCCCCTGCACTGCGCGCTGAGTCTCGTGAGGATTGCGGCTGCACAGACACCTCAAAGCTAATTTAATTTAATTAAACCGCATTAGGAGAGGGACCCCCGCCGCCTCCACACACAAACACACACACACACACACACAAGCACGCATGCACTCAGGAAGATTCTCGAATTAATTGACAAGCTATATGAGACTGATGGTAAACTTTGTCGTTTCAATTCTATAATCTGTCTGTTCAGGTCTGCCTTGATGATCTGATATCTGAAGATGGAGCGCATAATGTCACCGTCAGAGCAGCTGGGGAGCTTGATGGGTTACCACCGAGCAATTCCACCATTTAACCAGTCGATCTAAGCCTGCAAATAAAGATGATCACACCGTGTGACTCATGAACGCACTCATGGGCTAGTCAATTAAATAACCAGCGGTTTACCTAAATAAGTGCTGACAAGTTGTTTCCCAGGTAGCAATTCTGATGGAACCCATAGGTCCGTTAGCTTCCCTGCATCCAGCGCTTGATAGTGATATGAGGCTAACCGGAACTACGTTAGCAGAAAGCTACACATCAAAACTTAACCTGCATCATTCAGAAACAACACTTTTTAAATAGTTATGCAAATATGTTAAAACCACCAAACAACAGCCCAGTGTGTATTGAGTACCGAATGATAGAGGCACAGAGGTTATGAGTCATTTCTGTCTCCGGTCGCGCAGTAGCCGCGGCGATCCAGGCCTAGCACTGTGAACAACAACTCGACACGGATTCTGTCCGTAAATGTAAAATGCATTCGCTACGAGGCGCTTGCACGACACCACTGTCGACCAGTCCACTTCGAAATATCATAGGCTGGTAAAATCACACGATGCAGTCAGAAATTCGTCAATCTAACGCTACGAAAGGCACATCTACACCACACCTAGCAACAGCGCAGCGGGGACGCAGGAAGTGGAGCGCTAACGTTACGTTCGCCCCGCACCAGCCGGCCATGTCCGAACAGCGGCACAGATTGTAGCTGCTCGCAGCTCGCGTCGCTGCACTTACCGATGTGGTTATCCTCGATGTGTACGATCAGCTCGGCCAGAGACTCGAAGTGGAGCCCGCAGCCCCCGAAACGGCAGGTGTTGGAGAAGAAGGAGGCAGCGGCGATCCCCGTCATGGTGTCCGACTGCTAGCCTACATGGACCGGGGCAGACGGCGGAAAGGAGGAGGCGGGCACGCACGCAGACACCGGCAGCCAGACAGCGGCGGTAGCAGCTGGAGCAGCGGGCAGCAGTGGAGCGCGAGAGCCGGAGGAGGGTCCATGCAGGCAGACACTGACGTCATGGTTACCTGTTGATGCAGATAAACAATGCGATAAAGACTGGTATAACACATGACAGTCTGACTGGCGGCGTTAGTTCTGCACAGCATTTGTGCTGTTTTGTTCGTGTTGTTTGTTCATATGCTACACTTGTGTGTGGTCTGTGCGTGTGTGTTTGCAGACCTGGGGTTACTAGTAACCTAATAATGAAGAGCTCCGCTTTAATTATAGAATGGTGTTTGTTTACATATTTAATACACGCATGAGTAGGCTACTGCAAATACTGCGATACGTTTGTGGTGACTTGTTCTGTGCCTTTGGTTGTTGTGGAGTTTGTGGTGCACTTCCATCAGTTGTCCACAAGGTGGCACGTTTGGTTGAGAAATAAATGAATCGTATCATGTTGACTGCTAACTTCAGACTAGACTAAAATGTTTCATTTTAATTATGGAGTATTTCCTTGAGTTGCTATTTATATAATTATGCCTAATAGCATATCAAACATACAGGATGTTGTTTGCTAATTGTTTCAAACGTGGAGTTGGCTACCAGAGATTTTAAACTAATTGAAATTTTATTAGTGAGACCAGGTCAGGGGATGGTCACCGTCACTCAGATGGTCAGTCAGGGGATGGTCACTCAGATGGTCAGTCAGGGGATGGTCAGTCAGAGTCAGAATCCAGTTTTATTGGTCAAGTAGGGAGGCAACACAGAACTGCTCACGTTGTTGCTCTCTAGACATGAGGTCAGATGGTCAGTCAGGGGATGGTCACTCAGATGGTCAGTCAGGGGATGGTCAGTCAGAGTCAGAATCCAGTTTTATTGGTCAAGTAGGGAGGCAACACAGAACTGCTCACGTTGTTGCTCTCTAGACATGAGGTCACACACACACGCACACACAGACACACACACTCCTCCTGCATTTGCTAACCATGCCCGTCGTGGGCGTGTCGTTTCTGAGGTGCGGGGCGGAACCTGAGGCCTGTCGTTTCTGAGGAACGGAACCCTTAAGTGTGAAATATTACATAAAACCTCCTCAACATTTCCATCTCTACCGACAAGACTGCAGCCACGCCCCTCACACACACATACACACACACACACACACACACACACACACAAATGAATAAACAGCCAAGGCTCGGAACATTCCTCCAACAAGATTAAACAGAGAAGCTATCTGTCTGTTTCTGTTAAGACTGCTTTATTTGCATTTATGTTGTAGTGTGTGTGTGTGTGTGAGGGGAGTGTGTGTGTGTGTGTGTGTGTGTGTGTGTGTCTGTGTCTGTGTCTGTGTAGGGGTTCCAAGGGTTTCTGCTTTCTTGGTTTGTTTATGTGTGAGTATGGATAGATTGTGTCATGCATGTCTCAATATAGAGGTGCGTTCACGTTTGCCAAACAGTGGTGAGCGTTCAGGCCAACATGTTTTCTCTGAAGAGAACATTTGAACAGTAGAAGGGGGTCACTTGCGCTTCAGCCTGGTTGGTGCTCACGGAACAGGACATAGAAGTCAAGAAGGGAGATCCAAGGTCTAACAAGAGCCAAGGAGCAGGACCGGAGCACTCAATGCTTAAAGGGACACCAGGCAAGCCTGATGCTTTTTCTCTACGAAACTCCCCCTCGCTCGGTCTGAAGCTCTTTTCCTTTTCTTTGCATCTTCCGTCAAGGGTTTTCGCTGCTTCTTTGCTGGCTCTCCCATTATAGACACGTTTGCAACAATCGCTAGAGTTTCGTTAGCCTCCCTCTGTGCTGTGGATGCAGGATGTAAACTGATCCTGCTTCGGTTGGCGGGTACGATACACTGAACTTGCAAGTGGGATATTCTTCCTACAGGCAGTAGGGGCGGGCGAGAGAGTCTTCATTCGCCCTGTAATGAGTCATTTACCATATACCGACTTACGAAGATGAGTAATTAAATTAACACGAAAACGTTGCCTGGTGTCCCTTGAAAGTGTTTTTATTCGTGCAAACTGACTAACGTTTCAACGTCCATGCGTCTTCTTCAGAGTCAAAAAACCTAATTGTTAATTTGGTGTAAACATTCCATTTTAACCGTAACACTTTGTCCAGCTCATGTCCAGCTCCACTGTATGTTCGCAGAGGACAGAGATGTGTTCACATTACCTGCTCAGACTGTTTGGGAGTGTTTGCAGACGTTCCTCAAAATCTCAAGGCAAACAGAAAACCGCTTGCAAACGTTTGCAAACGTTCGCCTATGTTTGTGAATTTGCACCTCAGGATTGTACATTATATTTGTGTGTGTGTTTGTGTGTGTGTGTGTGTGTGTGTGTGTGTGTGTGTGTTTTTGTGTATATGTGTTCAGAAGGTCAGTTGTTACGTTTCCCCACTTTCTAGTTGTGCCTGCCCTGTCTATATAAACACCAATGACCCTAACAACAATACTCTTGACGTTTTCTCCTTTTCTGTGAGAGCTCAGTGTGATGGAGTACCCAGAGATCAGTTAAACAGAGTTCAGAGATCTTGTGTGTAATGCTCTCTTATTGGTTCATGTGTGTAATGCTTTCTGCAGCTTTGGTCCTGCTACTGCTGGTTTGGATCAGGTCTCGGGTGAGACAGACAAGCCTCACTTCAGCGACACACACACACACACATACACACACACTTATTCAGTACACTGAGAACCATTCCACACACACACACACACACACTGAGGCAGTACGCAGAGAACCTGAAGATAAATCAGAGAATCAGGACTGAGAGGAGCAGACAAGACGTGGCACAGTAGCAGACGTCTGTGTGTGTGTGTATTTGTGTGTGTGTGTGTGTGTGTGTGTGTGTGTGTGTGAGAGAGAGAGAGAGAGAGAGAGAGATACAGCACATCTTCCTGAGAGGGTCATTGACCCAATGCTTTGATTGCTCTATCTCCATTTACAGTGCAGGTGTGTGAGTGTGTTCAGAGTGTGTGTGTGTGTGCGTGCGTGTGTATGTGCTGTGAGTGTATTGTGTGTGTGTGTGTGTGGTATTGGCAGTAAAAGGGACAAAGGGATCCATAAAGTTTGATTAAAGCTGAGGGTTAAGAGACTGAGGCGGGACAGTCCTGAGTTATGAGCACAGCTCCAGACGCAGAGGCCGTGGGGGTGCAGTGGGCGGCCCAGCTGGAGGTGACCTGGCTGGGCTGCGCGGCGCTCGGCGGGACCCCTCTCCTGGAGCTCCCGCTCTCAGTGGCCCCCAGGTCAGCTTTGCTGCGCTGAGACCCATGATTTGTTGCTCTTGATGCAGTCTGGCTCCTGTTGGGACGCTGATGATATGAGTGTGTTCAGTGTGTGTGTGTGTATGTTTTTCAATGTGGCTCCGAGTGTCTATCGACAGAGAGGAAAAATGGCAGTGAATCGGCAGTTAGTGTAATCCAAGTTCAACCATCTGTCACACTTATGGACCAACCAAATGCTTTAGGCATTTATAAAGTGCATATTCTAGTCGAAAGTTGAAAAACATGAAAATATCATCAGATTATGCTGAAATGGTACCAATTGTAATGATTGTTTACAGCATAACCATAGCTCAGACCTCTGGATTTGCACCACACTCTTTGGACTCATTCACATACGGTAGGGAATAAATAACTTCCAATCATTTCAGAGCTGAGTGATTATGAGGGATTTGTAGCAACGCTCACCCGCACGACGAGGGAAAGGCCTGTGCTTGTGCGGGAACAGTCTAGTTCTAAGCTCTAGGTTCAAGAGGAGACTGGTTTATGTTATTGCTAGACCACAGTTCAATAACTCAACCCCAAGACAACACACCACTCTCAAAGATTCTTCTTTAAATACAAAATATGTTTATTTTAACATTCAAATATCATTCAATTCACTCTATGCAATCATATATTATTCTATTCTAAGGTATCAGTAGAAATATAAAAAACTATTGTGATATATATATTAACTATTTCATTTGATTGCATATATTATTGATATTCTATTTAAAATCTATTTATAGTCTATTTAAACCCTATTTGATATACCCTTTATTTATTGATGTATTTTAATCGTTATATGTTATACTATTTTATTTGACTCTATATTCAATTTATTACTATTGCTACTTATTTGATTTATATTTATGGTGTCAAATCACTTTTCCTTATACAATAAAAACTATTCTTAACATATAACTATAATATCAGTTTATCAGAAGTGCCGGCACTTAGGTAACTTTTCAATAAACAATTCCCTTGAGATCTCTGAACCTAAAATAACAAAATAAACATAAACCCCAAAAATAAAAAGAGAGTGCACTCAAAATAAATAATTAAATAAAAAATAGTGGTGGATGTAATTCCTTAATGTCACAGTCCGTGGGTGTGGGTGTATTTGCCCAGATCCTACCACAGTCACTGGGTGGAAAGTGGATGAAGGCGGGGGGTTCAATTTCTGGGAATATTGCAAGGAAGAATGGCGATGAGGATGGTCCAGGGAAGGGTATCACAGCAAGGAAATTCGAGGTATCCAAGGTGAGACACAAATGGTCCAGGGAAGCAGGAAATTTGAGGTATCCAAGGTATCACAGCAAAATTGTACAGAATACTAAATACTGAGGTCAACCAAGTTCATAAAAATGCTAAAGTATCCAAGGTGTAGGTCAAGGAAAAAACCCCTAAAAATACCTTTAAATCAAATTGTTTGTGGTTGAAGGGGTAATCAAAAAGCACCAGTCTGATAAACAAAAAAGAATTACTAGCTACAGAATATCTGTTAATTAATGCAATGGATCTCCCTTTGTTAACTTGCAACCTAATAATAATTAAGACTTAATCATTTCTATAATAAAACTTTCTTAGGAGACAGCTTCAGACCATAGTCTTTGAGCCCGTTCAATACTTTCATGAGCCTGGCCTCGTGCTCTTCTAGTGTCTCTGAAAATACAATCAGGTCATCTAGAAAGACCAAAACTTCATTGAGATGTAAGTCACTCAGTTCAATCCAGACACACTCCTCCATCAGCCTCTGGAAAGTGCTCGGTGCATTTGTAACACCTTGAGGCATGCGATTAAACTCCCAGAAGCCTAGAGGGCAGACAAAAACGGTCTTATGCTAGCCTAGAAATCTAGACGCACCCTAGCGGCGGCAAAGTAATTTGCTCAGCCTGTACGTCTAGTATCAAACCATAGGGATTTCTATTGGCTGGCGCCGTGGACTTCATCCAATCACAGCGCTCTATTTTTAGTTAGTCTTAAAGGGGGCTTAACAGGATAACGACATCCTCGCGACAGTGAACAACAAGGAAGGTGGCTATGGCGAACGAAGAGTGGTTGTTTGAATCGGCGTTGGCGTCAACTTTGGAGGAGTTGGACTTGTGCTTTTCTTTGAAAGTTGAGCAACACAATGCACTTAAGTCATTCCTTTTGAAGAAGGATGTATTTGCCGTTTTGCCGACCGGATACGGATATGGTCGTAGCGCTGGCCTATTGCATGCCTAGGCAGTTTGTAAGACAATTCTCTGCCTGCCCCTTGGATTAAGCGAGGTGAATGGTTCAATTCCAGACTAGTCTTATGCTTATCTTCCTCTGCAACCTCTACTTGGTAGTAACCCGACTTCAGGTCCATGAGAGAAAATCATTTGGCTCCACTGAGAGCAGAGAAAGTGTCTTCGATGTTGGGAAGAGCATAGGCATCTTTAACTGTTCGAATGTAACTGTTGTACAGTTTTCTGTAATCCACACAGAGCCGTTTTTCTTCTTCACAACGACAATGGGTGAAGCAAAGGGACTCTCTGACTCTCTGATAATTCCAGCATCTAGCAGCTCTCTGAGATGTTGTTTCACAGCTTCTCTGTCAGAGGGATGAATGGGCCTGGGCCTCTCTCTAAAAGGAATGTCGTCCTGAAGTCGGATGTGATGCTTCACAGCAGTCGTGTGACCATGGGACAGGTCATCAACAGCAAACACCTCTGGCGTGTTGTAAAGTTTATCTGCAATCCGTCTTTTCCACTCCTCTGGAATGGGGGAATCATCCAGGTCGAATTTGAGTGTGTTACTCTGAGATTGAGGGATATCAAACACAGGCATCTTTTGTGTCTCAGACGGCATCACATACTGTGCTACCATCATCTCTGCTATCACCTGCTTAGGATGCAGCATGATGCTTCTGTCAGTCACGTTCTTTAAGACAATGGGAATTTTGTTCGAAGAGCTATGTGGAATCTCTAACAGGGCATTTTCGACAAACACTCCACCAGGTAAAGCAATGGTCTCAGGGGACTCAACCACAAAAAGGGAGCGTGGAGAGTTCTTCTTCACCCTAACATCACCATAGATCGACACCTTTTCTCCTGCTGGAATGGTGACAGAATTGCGTCCATGTAGTTTCACTTGGTTGACTGAATTCTCTTCCCGATGACTTTGGGCAACATGTTGAAATAGCAAAACACAGTCACTGTTGAGGTCCTGTCTTTGTAAGAACTCCAGTCCATGCTTTTCTACGCCGTCTTCATATAATCTGTCTAAGACATTTGTGCCAATCAACAAGGGTATCTGAGTGTTGAAATGACAGTCGGGCACAATGAGAACCAATGATGAGATCTGTTCAGCTACACCAGTGATGTTACCGGGGAAAGAGATAAGGGCTTGTATATATCCCTGATAAGGAACATGCTGGCCACCTGCACCTTCTATTTGAAACAAGGTTTGAATAGGCTGGATGGGAAGAAATGACAAATTGTTTGAGTAGAAAGTCTCTGAAATGGTTGTGACTTGGGATCCAGTGTCAAGAATGGACTCACATTCTATTCCTTCAATAGAGACTGAAGCAGTGCAGCGTGGACCTACAAGTCCATTGGGGAAGGAATTGGCTATTTTGACATCTCTGTCTGTATTGATTTTTCTGTGTGTTTGCTCTGTTCATTATATCAGTAATAGGCTTGGGACACATATACTGGCGCCCAGCTCCTGAACGTCCCGAAACAGGAGCTGTTACAAGTTTAAAGGCATTGAGGTGACATTGGCAGGATGAGTTCTCTGAGCTTCACGCTTTCTTTTCAGCTCTGCATTCTTTTGGTGGACCAGGACTGGGTTGGGGGCATTAGAACAGCGAGCAGCAATATGACCGTCCTCACCGCATTTAAAACAGAACCAAGGCCTAGGGAAGCGAGGAGCATCATTTCGAGGCATGGAGGCATTTGTGACCATACAGCTGGTTTCAATTGGATGTCTGCAAGCCTGTGAATTCATTTCACTCTTAGTGGACAGGGTTGCAACCTGTTTTCGTAGTTCAACTACTTCATCACAAAGTTTCTGTGAATCATCTTGCTTCTTTTCAATCGAGACCTCAAAGCCAGTGGCGTCATGCCCATTGAAGTTAAGGGGGCACGTGCCCCCTCGGATTTTTCGTCCTTGATAATTTTTTTGATCATAACTTTGTTCCTATTATGCTCCATAATAAGCCAGAGCCTATAACGACTCAAATGTATTCTTCTAGATGTGTAATAAACCGTAGCAAAATAGCTGAAGACCAGTCAACAGCCCTTTTCCTAAAATTGGTGTCTGTGTATGTTCCCGTAACAACTCACACGTGCATTCAGCTCGCAATGTTTTGCTTGTGTTGAACTGTTACAGTTAACTTTAGGCTACAGTTTGAACAGTTGAACTGTTACAGTTACAGTTTAAACAGATACAGTCAATGGTGTTGAAGTGGTAAGTAGTCTAGCTAAGCAATAAAAAGTAGTGGAATTATTAGTTGACCAGGAAATTTTGACTTGATGATCAAATAGTTAGAACTATTGATTTGATGTTGGCCGCGAATTCAGAGCATTACGTTAATGTTAGCCTACATGGTGTCAGTATAACGTAGCCTAGGCTACTCTTACAAATATTACAAATATTTGGCAAAGTCTCCTGGTTCAATTGTTTCCAGTTTCATAGAGGGTGTTAGATTTGCAGTGACTACAAAATCCAACCTAATAACATTAGGCCTACCAAGGAATTGCGTTGGATGTTTCTCCACTTGTTCTCTTCACGTATCTGGTTGCTAATCCATGTAATGAAAAGGGATAGGCTACCCGTTTAAAAGGAGGCTTAAAGTTGTTTTATATAGGATCGCTATGACCGTGATGTAGAGGGCAAGAAAGTATAATAGTCTCTCTCATGCTCATAATTTAGGTTATTATCAGGTCACTTGCTCATGATTTGCAGATAGCAACTTACAAATGAGGTAGCCTATTGCTTGCCATAATGGTCATGAAAAATATATTACTAGTAAAATATTCAAATATTTAGGGTTAACCTTACTCAGCACTGAAACCTCAAATTCAAACTTCTTTCAAAGTCCTTCATCACATGAATTAAGATAACAATAATTTAATTTCTGAGCACCACAAAGTCAGACCTCAGCAACTTTTTTAATGTAAGATTGTTCTTAGGTCACATATCAATCAAATCATAACAACTGCAATGATAATGTAGTATGTGTAGTAGGCCTAAGTGTAAATGTGTGTGTCTAAACATGCTTTAATGAGCTGAATTTGAGCTTACAGTTCTTTCACCAACCTATGTGTTTTACATTAACTTACAAAATAGATACTTTAGCTTAGTCCTCAGATAGAGGATGGTTGCTGCTTGCTCTGTTAAGGTATTTCTGTCCCTCCCAAACTGCATTGAAATGGTATGTTTAGCAGCATACTGGGGGAGAAATCACCGGCCCCCCTCTAACAGGAACCCCGAAAAAATGGCCTGATTGTGCCCCCTCTGAATTTTGCCTTGCATGACGCCCCTGCTCAAAGCCACATAACAGGTGGGTAAACCATAAACCGTGTGAGCATGTGCTGTAGCTTTTGAGCTCCCTAAGTGCTTTTTCATTCTGTCTAGCTTGGCTGAACGACGGTCTTCTTCTGTTCTAAGCAGATGCAACAATTCAGGGAACGATGGTGGACTATTCTTTTTCTGCTCTAACTGGAGTCCTAAAAGCAACGAGTGGTCCCAGCACCCTCTGCAGAACTGTATATGTGCTTGTGCGGGAACAGTCTAGTTCTAAGCTCTAGGTTCAAGAGGAGACTGGTTTAGGTTATTGCTAGACCACAGTTCAATGACTCAACCCCAAGACAACACACCACTCTCAAAGATTCTTCTTTAAATACAAAATATATTTATTTTAACATTCAAATATCATTCAATTCACTCTATGCAATCATAAATTATTCTATTCTAAGGTATCAGTGGAAATATAAAAAACTATTGCGATATATATTAACTATTTCATTTGATTGCATATATTATTGATATTCTGTTTAAAATCTATTTATAGTCTATTTAAACCCTATTTGATATACCCTTTATTTATTGATGTATTTTAATCGTTATATGTTATACTATTTTATTTGACTCTATATTCAATTTATTACTATTGCTACTTATTTGATTTATATTTATGGTGTCAAATCACTTTTCCTTATACAATAAAAACTATTCTTAACATATAACTATAATATCAGTTTATCAGAAGTGCCGGCACTTAGGTAACTTTTCAATAAACAATTCCCTTGAGATCTCTGAACCTAAAATAACAAAATAAACATAAACCCCAAAAATAAAAGAGAGTGCACTCAAAATAAATAATTAAATAAAAAATAGTGGTGGATGTAATTCCTTAATGTCACAGTCCGTGGGTGTGGGTGTATTTGCCCAGATCCTACCACAGTCACTGGGTGGAAAGTGGATGAAGGCGGGGGTTCAATTTCTGGGAATATTGCAAGGAAGAATGGCGATGAGGATGGTCCAGGGAAGGGTATCACAGCAAGGAAATTCGAGGTATCCAAGGCGTAGACACAAATGGTCCAGGGAAGGGTATCCAAGGCGTAGGTCAAGGAGTGGTTGAAGGGGTAATCAAAAAACCAGTCTGTACAAAATTGTACAGAATACTAATTAATGCAATGGATCTCCCTCTTAATCATTTCTATAATAAAACTATCATAGGCATATCATAACCGTAGTACTGAGGTCAACCAAGTGCTAATAATATTCTGAAATGCTAAAGTTCAGAATATTATTTCCATGAATCCATTTACGTTACCAGTTTGTTTGGTTGCTATGGGTTCACATGGTAACCGCAGAGTGGTTAGCTTGAAGGCTATCTAAGGGGCCGTTTATACGAGAACAATTGCGAAGGAAGACGACAAAATATTTTATCATAAGTGCCTTTCGTTTACACGGCGACCCCACCATCGGGGCTTGAGGACGCAAAAATCTGAAGACTCCTTCCAGAGTGTAGAGTTTTGAAGATCGACCGGGTTGCGTCTCCGTCTAAAAAAAAAACCCGCTAAACCAAAGATCCTTGATTACCTCTCTAGCTAAACTGTCAAATTAGAATGTCTGCACGTGACGTACCGGGGTTCTATCACACCACCACCCAGCGGTCTGGAATGCATATCCAATCGAATATCACATACTCTTGCGTCTTACGTTTATACGGTGACGATGAAAAGAGAAGACGCCGAAGTGGCATCTCGTCTTCATTTTTTTATTCGCGTTTAGACGAGCATTCTCAGGGGGAAATCTTTGTCTATATGAAGATGCAAGAGTGTTGGTCTGTTTGGTCAATATTATTCTTGTTTTAATTAATATTCTTCTCCTATCTTTTCGTATCGTTCTCCTATCCGTTCTGACGTCTGTCTTTAATTTCAAGTAACAGTTAGCAGTTGTTTATTATTGTTTGATTGTTTGAACCTGTCTCGTGCGCCCTCTCGGGGTCACCAGAGAACTATTGGGCAAGTTGGCTATCCATGTGGGTTACATTCTCCCCCTCTAAACCGCATCAGTCTCTGCATGCGTCTAAAAGCTATTTAGTAGTGATAAGTTGGCTATCCATGTGGGTTACATAAGCAGTAGTGTTTTAAAGTCAATTCTGTGACTTACTGGAAGCCAGTGCAGCGCAGACTTAAGAATTGGAGTAATGTGGTCAGTTCTTTTAGTTTTTGTGAGAACCCTAGCTGCTGCATTTTGTATCACCTGAAGCTGTTTGATAGTCTTTTTAGGAAGGCCTGTGAAAAGCCCATTGCAGTAATCAACACTGCTGGACATAAATGCATGAATGAGTTTTTCTAAATCATGTTTTGACATCAGCCCAAAAAGTTTGACAATATTTTTGAGGTGGTAAAAAGCTGATTTAGTTAATGCTTTCATGTGGCTGTCAAAATTTAGATCACTGTCAATTAATACACCACAAGATTTTTAACAGTATCCTTTGGTTTCAACCCTTTTGTGTCAAGGAGAGTGGCAACCCTAAGTCTTTCCTCCTTTTTACCAAATAGAATTAAATCAGTTTTGTTTTTGTTCAGCTGAAGAAAGTTTTGAGACATTCAGTAGTTGATTTGTTCAATACACTGACAAAGAGATTCAAGGGGACCATAGTCATTGGGTGACAGAGCTAAGTAAATTTGTGTGTCATCTGCATAGCTATGATATGAAATCAAATTATTTTTGATGATCTGTCCAAGTGGGAGCATATAGAGGTTGAATAATAGTGGCCCCAAGATCGACCCCTGGGGAACACCACAGGTCAAGGATGTTGGTGTTGAGGTACTGTTGCCGATGGCAACAAAGAAGCTCCTTTCTTGTAGATATGATTTTAGCCAGTTGATAACTATGCCTGTAAATCCAACCCAGTGTTCTAGTCTGTGTAGTAAAATATTGTGATCAACAGTGTCAAATGCTGCACTAAGGTCCAGTAGCACTAGGACTGACTGAATCTGAATCTGTATTGAGGCATTTGTCATTGAAAACCACATTTCAAATACGAGAAAATGAACGTGTAGTTCCCAGACCCCATCTCAATGAGATGAGGTCTGACGTTAGCCAGGCTACCAGAAACCCGACGGAAAGTAATCAAAATACCCATTTGATGATAGAAAGGTGGTTAGTTGATTAAAGACTACTTTTTCAATAATTTTATTTGTTTAGCATGGAAGCATCCAGGTTATTTTTCTTTCTTGAGAAGTGGCTTTACAACAGTTGTTTTCAGTGACTTAGGAAAAGTGCCAGACAGCAATGACATTTACAATGTAGAAATACAATACAATACAATGTAGAAATACACAGAAGACGAAACCAACAAGACAATAACGGGGAACAGGTGCGAGCAGAAAGGGAAACTAACGAGACCGGAAGTGCAGACCATATAAGGAAAAAGGGGTGAAGCCAGTCACATGACAGCAGACAGGTCAACAGAGCACATGGGGAACAGCAAAAGCAAACAAACACAGGACAATACACAAAATGGCCACCAGGGTGACAAAAGGCAGTCAGTCCCTGCAGGATCCTGACAGTGAAGGACATCTGCCGCTATAAGGTGAAAAACAGTTTTAAAGAAATTGGTAGGCAGAGTGTCTAAGCCACATGTGGAAGAGCTGACTGTAACTGTGGCAGTCCTGATTACTACATAGTATAGTAGGCTACAGCATAGTATAGTAGTATAGCATAGTAATATATGATAGGCCTAGTATAGTGTAGTATAATATGGTTGATATAGTATAATGACAGCAACTGAACTAAGGTGTAGGAGCTAGCCTATAGCTGAACTAAGGCCTGTGTGTGTGCTATGTCGACTATCTGGCTATGGTAATGGCTGTAGCCTAAAGCTGAACTTAGGTCTGTGTGGCTATGTGGACTGGGTATGGCAGAAAGCTGCTCTCCTCTGCTAGTAGCAACTGTATCAGCTGTTTTATCCGACTTTCAGTCGTAGTCTTATCCCCTGCTTCCATCTGGTGGTTCTACAGGAAGATCCTCAATCAGAGTGTGACCAGCACTTTCAGGGCCACAGCATGGGGTTTAAGTTGTTTTGTTTATTGATGTAATTTTGGACAAAAAGATGTTTGCAGAACAGATCAATAAAGGCATTTACACCACCCACCTCACCCGCAAGGCGACCACAATTGTGAGTGATGCAAGTCACCCGCTCACAATTTGTTTGATCTACTGCACTCTGGGAAGAGGTACAGAAGCCTGCGCTCCCGCACCACCAGACTCACCAACAGCTTCATACACCAGGCTGTTAGGATGCTGAACTCTCTCCCCCCTCCACCCTCAGCTACATAACATCCTGAACTTTGGACCCACAATGGCTGCCTTGCACTACTCCACTTGCACTACTCCACTTGTACACTTGCACACTTTGCAACTTGTTGTTGTTGTCCTGTTGTCCTGAAAACACAACAACATTACATAACTTGCACCACTATGCCACTTGATTACTTAGGTCAAACAGAACTACCTCAGCCATTTATTGGACTGACTTTGCACTATATTGACTGTCTATGCACAATTGCACAATTTCAACCCAATTTGCTGCTCTTATTTATTCATTGTATGTGCCTTCTTATTGACTTTTTATTGTTTACTTGAATGTTATGTTTGTCTGTGGACTTAATTGGTAAAATTATGTCTTGTCTCCACCGTGGGATAGTGAGAAACGTAATTTTGATCTCTTTGTATGTCTTGGCATATGAAGAAATTGACAATAAAACAGACTTTGACTTTTTGACTTAAACATTGCATCAACATCTAAATGTTTCCCAAGCAAAAACACAGTTAGGTGATGCTAAGTGGGCCAAACCCATGCCCCCTACACACTATAGTACATAGTATAGTATAGTACACTATATACTACACACTATACACTATAGTATATAGTTATTTCCCGTACAGTCCCGTATAGTACAGTCTTATAGTCTATATTTCTATTCTATAGTATGTACTAGAGTTTTCGTATAAGATTACAATGAAATGTCCCAAAATGCTATAAGATTTCTATAGGCCTAGTTCTTTCTTATGCATAAGGGGCTCGTGAGGCCGTTCCTCGGGCTGCAGGTGAGCCACGCTGAGTGATTTGAGCTTAGTAAGTGTGCCCGGATCCTGTCCCTGCTCGTGCTCTGATTTCACCTGCATCGCCTTACTTCTGTCTGCCGGCCAGACCAACAACGCCAACTTTGACCGTGTAACGGCATCTCTCAAGCGCTAGGAGACAAACACAAACCCGCCAATTATTTATTTACTCTTGGCTGGGTCGTTATTTATTATTTACAGAGGCTCTCGTCCCGGCAGACACGAAACGATTATACCGGAGCGGAGCAGCAGCGGGATAAGGAGCGAGTGGGGGGACTGGACGGGGACGGGGACAGTAGCCTACGTGACGCACTGTGGGCGCGTGCAAAAGTGGGGTAGCCTAGCTGTGCGCGCGGAAATAGAAGTATTCGCCTGACAAGTTTCAGCGGCACACACACGAACACACACAGACAAAGCCCTGTGAAGTCGGACACCCGGATTGTTATTCAAACGGAGACAGGTAGCCTATCCAGTGATTGTACAATCTAATGTAGCCTGATCTTTATTGCAAAATAATAACATCGGAAAATAGGCTACTGAACTCGAAACATCAACAAGAGTATGGACACAAAAGGCCATTGAAGGGAGGCTACACTTCATGGACACCTAGGCTAGGGGAAATGCTAAATAAAAAGCTTCTACGGAACTGTAGTTTGTAATGACAAGACAGCAGCTTGTATTGCAGTCCACAACCACACCCACGGTACGCCCCGCTGTCCTGTACAGTCACCAAGCCCGCCCCTTACTCCGCCCCCAGCGGACCGCAATGATTTAGAAGTTCAGGAATCCCACGTGACGTCATCCAAGGGTGATGTAATGCTTCTCTAAATAGAACGTATTGTAATCTTTTCTCAGTCCAACGTGGTTGCTTCACAGAGACTGATACATCTAGTGCCCACTTGTTTGGTAAGTTGTGGAAACTCTACTTTTCATGCTAGATTTGTTTATCTGGAAACGAACAGCTGCAACTTGTTTACATAGCCTGAATCTTCAGACAAGGATTTTTTAAAGAGAGATGACAACTTGTAGGTAGCCTAATGAACAGAATTCCGGCTCAGTTAGCGTTGGGGGGGCAACGAGAAACAGCTTTTTTCCGTTTCAGTGTTTGGTTGTGCGTTCTGATGAGTGGCTGGGCGCGAGGAGAAGTTGCGGGGTTCGTTTGACTGTGGATGTCGGTCCCACTGTGCCAGAGTAACAGGTTAGAAGCCCCGTTCGACCATGAAGGAGGCAAGAGGTGTGCGCTATGCGGGACCGCTGAGTTTGAATGTGCAGTTCCGCTCGGCTCGGAGTTTGTGAAGTTGGCAGTCAGGGTATCGCCGATTGTTGGTCTTGGGTTTGTCACACACACTGTCCCGGACCGAGCAAACGGATCCGTTGATTTCGCACCTCAGTGATCCGTGAGCGAGAGCGGACGGAGCTGCACTTGTGTCGTGCTCCATCTGTCTCGCGCTGGAGGGAGCTTGACAGCAGACTATGTATCGTTTTCCCCGGGCGGTAAACAGATAGCCTGTGTGCTCTGAGTCGCCCCGTCCCGTACCCTGCCGCGCAGACCCTGCGCTTTCGTGAGGAATTCATATAGGCTAGCCTACGATGGTCGCGGGCTTTATACGGGGGTAGCCTACGCGCTGTTGAGGTTGCCATCCCGTCCCGTCTTGTCCTGTCCCGTAGCCGGAGCCCATTCCCGGTTGGGACACACTGGTGTGAGGGGCTTTCTTGTACACATTGAAATGTCATCGCTGAGACGGGAAAACATACGGCCCCGTTTATAAACAGATCCGCTGTAGCCTATAGGTCTACTCATTCCACAGTTCAGTGGGTTCGTCTTCCCGTGTAGTTTTCACGAGGAATTTGGTGTCCGTGAGCATTACGTCATGTTGCAGGCCAGTCGGAGCATTTGATTAACCGTCGGGATGGCGAGGCTTTCAGCGGCTTGTGCTGACGAAGCACGCGCGCCCTTAAAAGCCTCGCGGGCGGCAGAAAAAGACGTTGTAATCTGGAGTTAGAAAGTTTGAATAATGACATGTCGGTCGGCCACAGGGTGTCTGCGTCTGGGCCCGTTCAAAAACGTTATGTCACTTTGCCCAGACGATAAGATCTATATGTGTATCCAAACTGCTTGCACATCCGAAGGGCGACTACACACAACCATAGGCCTGCACTTAATTTAACTAAATAGGCTGTTACAGACAAGACCAATCTTTTTATAATAAGATTCCTATTTTAGGCCATTTAATGGATAACGATGATGAAATCGATCATTATCAATGATAAACCTAACCTAACTATGATAAATAAAATAGTAGGCCTACATTGATAGCCAGTAAATAGCCAATAAATTGATAGCCAGGATAATGATAAACATTTAATATAAACCAAATATGTTACCTATTGTTATTGTTAACTGTTATTATAGGCCTAGCCTATTCATGTTTTCTTCTTACTGATGTTGTTTCTTAAATTAATGTAGCCTAGGTTATGTCTTGGAAGAAAGAAGTTTTGTTTGAAGTAACGAAATGTAAGCAAATATCTTAATATGGGCCTAGGACTTGAGATATCCGTTTCATTTGATTCTACATCCGTAACAAGTGAAGTGGTCTCTAGGCGTGCTACAGAGCTCCGATCCTGAACGCCCTAGAGCAGCAGTGAGGCCGAGGCCACTGTGTTTTCTCTTACTGTATATTATATTAAACTATGTATCCGGAGGGCTATCAACGCGGCCCCCCTCAGACCCTCTGTGTTGAGTGTGTCCAACCTAACTGACCCCTGACAGATGGGCGGGGGGTGTAATTAGTGATTAGGTTGCCCCACACACTTTTCCCAACTGTCCTCGGAGTTGGGTAAAGAATGGAGCAGAGGAATAAGAACCTACTGAAAGATATCGGATCCAACACTGTGTGTATGTGTGTGTTTGTGTGTGTATTTGTGTGAGTGTGTGTTTGTGTGTGTGAGAGAGAGAGAGAAAGAAAGAGAGAGAGAGAGTGTGCGTGTGTGTGTGTGAGAGAGAGAGAGTGAGCGTGTGTGTGAGAGAGAGAGAGAGAGAGTGTGTGCGTGTGAGAGAGAGAGACTGTGTGTATGTGTGTGTGTGTGTTTGTGTGAAAGCACACGGCTCTCTGTCACAGTCCAGAACAACGCGTAGAGTCGCGACAGTATAACAACACATTTCAGACACCGAGGATTAGTGAGTGAGTGTCTGTGTGTGTGTGTGTGTGTGTGTGTGTGTGTCTGTGTCTGTGTGTGTGTGTGTGTGTGTGTGTGTGTGTGTGTGTGTGTGAGAGAGCATCAGTTTAGTTTATTTTAAACAGCAGGAAACTGAGCTGTGGCCTGTTGAGTTTCAGTGTGTGCTGGGTGTGTATGTACGCGCGTATACGTGCATGTGTTGCATGTGTGCAAGACTGTGTGTGTGTGAGTGTGTATGAGTGTGTACGAGCATGTGCAAGACTGTGTGTCTGCAAGACTGTGTGTGTGTGTGTGCAAGACTGTGTGTGTGTGTGCAAGACTGTGTGTCTGTGTGTGTGTGCACACTGCTAGGCTCCATCTGTGAGGTGTAGATGGGTAAGGGTGGTGGGCTGAGGGGGGTGTGTGTATGTGTGTTTGTGTGCCCGCCTTTCATGAAGGATAGGTGGGTAAAGGTGATGGGCTGAGGTGACTGTTAGGGGATTGGTGTGTGTCCTATGGTGTTCAGATTGGTGTGTGTTTGACGATGTTCAGATTTGTTTGTGTCCTATGGTGTTCAGATTGGTGTGTGTTTGACGATTGTTCAGATTGGTGTGTGTTTGACGATTGTTCAGATTGGTGTGTGTCCTATGATGTTCAGTGAGAAGCCTGAGTTCTGAGTCGTGTGATCTGAGTTCTGAGTTGTGTGATCTGTGTTCTGAGTTGTGTGATCTGTGTTCTGAGTTCTGTGATCTGAGTTCTGAGTTGTGTGATCTGTGTTTTGGGTGTTAAAGATGTGTGCACAGTGACAGTGATTGATATTCTAAAGTCACAGCAATATGTAGATGCCTGCAATAGAGAAAGGGAGTGACCCCATCAGTTAAGCACTTGTACACCCACAAACACACACTCTTGCATGCATGCACGCACACACACACACGCACACACTCACACACACACATACACACAAAGACATATCCTCGCCAAACACACACACGCATCCTCTCCATTGTGTTTGGTGAGTGAGATTCCTTGCCCTGGGCCGTGGATGGTCCCACCTTGAACTTGGTTTTGTGTGTATGTGTGTGTGTTTATGGGGGGGTGGGCGTGGAGTTGTAGACACAAGTTAGTACATGTAGGAACCTCCTCTTCAATCTGTCTCTCTCTTGCCTGCCCTTTGTCCTCCTCTATTGGTCTCCTCTCCATCTCTTTCTCTCACTCTCTCTATCTCTCTTACTCTCTCCATCTCTCCATCTCTCTCTTTCCATCTCTCTCACTCTCTCCATCTCCATCTCTATCTCTCTCTCACTCTCTCCATCTCTCTCACTCCATCTCTCCATCTCTCTCTCACTCCATCTCTCCATTTCTCTCTCTCACTCTCACATATATATATATATATGTGCGTGCGTGTGTGCAGGTTCCTCACCTAGTCATATTCTTAGAGTTTGATTGTTCTCAAACAAAAGTCTGGGTGGATAATCCACCCAAACCAAAGTCTGGGTGGATTATATTGAATTTAGGAAAGAATTTGTTCCAAATTTCTTATTAGCAGCATTTACTCAAAAAGTGAAACTCTGTTTCTACCATGCATTGACTGCAGTGGTTGCACAGTCTCTCTTCTCTGGGTCCCTTTCAATAGACAGTATGTGCCAGGTCAAGATTCCTCTGTTTGATATTAGACGCTGTGGACAGACAGTCACAGCATACTCTCTGTTAGCATCTGTTAGCACATATCATTGAAGTTTAGGTTATTTTGTATTTGTTGTAAGATTGTTTTCTTTTTCTGCATTTATAATTAGTAAATATCTCTCTCTCTCTTTCTTTCTCCACCTCTCACTCTATCTCTCACACACTCTCCATCTCTCTTGCTCTCTACCTCACGCTCTTTTTATTTTATCCATCTTTCTCTGTCTCTTTTCCTCTGTTTCTGTCTCTGTTTCTCCCCCCTCTCTCTCTCCCCCTGCCTCCCTCTCTTTTTCTCTCTATCTGAATCTATGAATCTCTATATGAATCTCTCTGGTTTCTCCAGCCTCCCCTGTTACACCTCAGTCCTCCAATCATCCCTCTTCTTTTTGGAGACCCACAGTGGTTTCCTCCAATCACCACTCTTCTTATTAGAGACCCACGGTCTTCCTCCAGTCAAATTCAAGAGTGCTTTATTGGCATGATAAATGGTTGGACATTTTTGTTGCCAAAGCAATTATTCCATAAAGATATCAGAACATACAGTTGAATCCCCACTGGCCACAGAAGGACCTAATGGTGCATTCATGGCACCTGGGAATGACAAGGACCGCCCCCGTGGCTACTTTGTTTTTCCCACAGCATGTGTTCATGTGCTTTGCCGTCGGAATGTGTGACATACACGGATGCCACAACAAAGGTTAAAACATAAACTTACTAATCCTAAATAAACAACTGTATTGGCTTAAAATATAGTGTAAGATACTTGTGAAAGAAAGATATGCAGCTTTCAAGTGACAACAACGGCAGATTCCCAAGTTCACATTAAAACTGTTGGACATGAAAGGCCACATGGACTACAAACGAACTACAACGTGACGACAAAAGTGATGACGAGCCCCTAACTGGGCAACTCTGTTAGCAAAATCTAGCCCGTTTCCGACCTCTGACTCACACATTACGTGACGTGAATGATGCGGAATGATGATGTTTTCACTGGGAAAAAGGGTTTTCCGAAGCCCTTGAACGCTAGGATAGTCTGTGGTGGTCTGTGCAACCCTGACGATGTAAGGCAAGGCAAATTTATTTGTATTTATATTCATCCATACATATGGGTAATTCAATGTGCTTTACATAAACAAAAACAATTAAGATAGATAGATAGATAGATAGATAGATAGATAGATAGATAGATACTTTATTGATCCCCAGGGGAAATTCAAGGTCTCAGTAGCATACAGACAATACACACACATTCACTAACAGCAGAAAAAGTAATTACAAGTATATAATATAAAAAACACAACTAAGCAATAAGGACAGTGGAAGATAAAGAATATACTAAATATACTAAAATACAAATTATACTAACTAACACTTAATCTAAATCAATTCTAAAAACAGTATCCACATAGTGGGTGATTAATCAATCAAGAGGTGCTTGCAATGACTGAGGCAGGGACTGAGCCTGTGATTCTCTGTGCATAGTAAGGTAAGGTAAGGTGCTCTCTGTGAATGAATGTCATGATGATAGTGCAAATGAGTAAGTCCAACAGTGCAACAGTGCAAGAATAAAGTCTATATATCTATATATATATAACTATATTAAGAAAAGGTAAACGTGTGGCCACAGTTCGGCTGTGGCATGGAGGGAGGGGTTATGCATATGTGCTAATATATGTAGTAGGAAATAAAAACAATGAACAGTAGTAAATAGAATCATAAAAGGCCACAAGTTACAAATAGTTTGAAAATGCACAGCACATAAAATAGAATAATTAAAAAACATAAAAGACAGAGTAGAATAATTAAAAGACTAAGTGAATCAAAAGACACCAGTTTTAACAGGAAGTGCATGTGATCACTTAGCAGAACACATCTGATAACAGTTTGGTCTTAAGTCTAGATTTGAAATGCATTTTTGATGTCAACCTGAAGTTGGCTGCAGAGCTGAACTGCATAGCAGCTAAAAGCTGCTTCACCATGTTTACCCCAAGATCAACCAATTCAAGGACGTCTCCTTTCATGATTTGAGCCAATTATTAACTATACCTGTAAATCCAACACAGTGTGTAGTCTGTGTAGTAATATGTTGTGGTCAGCAGTGTCAAAGGCTGCACTAAGGTCCAGTAGCACTAGGACTGATGTTTGGCCTGCATCTGTATTGAGGTGTATGTCACTGAGCTGTTTCAGTGCTGTGATTTGCCCAAAAACCTGACTGAAAGTAATCAAAATAGCCATTGGATGTTAGGAATGTGTTTAGTTGATTAAGGAGTATGTTTTCAATAGTTTTGCCATTCAATATGGATATGGGCCTGTAATTGTGTACCGTGGAGCACCCAGATCGTTCCTTGAGAATGTTAGTGGCTGCTCTGTCACAGTTTAAGGGTAAACGCCGGTTGTGTTGCATTTGAGGCATGTAGAATAGCTTCATTACGCAGAGACAAAAGAGACATTGGATGCACAGTTTAAGCACATCAGCTTCAGGGTACTTCTTGCAAAAACACACACATAGATGCACACACATACACTGCAACACCTTTTTGCAGCGTGAATAGTCACATTTATTTACAATTCCAGGCGTTGGTGTTCTCACGTCTATTAAAAGGTTTGTACTTAGTGGTCAAAACCACTGTTGCGTATAGATGGCGTTACTTATGTCCGTGTGATTGGAAATGATCGTCACTGAGGACATCTCGCCTCCTTCAGCCGCCAGGCCAAGGATGTGCTGCGGGCCCTTATCTGACTGCTTAGCTAGCAGGTCAACATCAATATGTGTGTGTGTCTGTGTGTCTTTGTTTTTGTGTGTTTCCATCTTCCATCCAACACAATAGATGCATCACACACGGCTGGACCAGAACACACAACTCAACAACAACAACAACACAACAACACAACAACAACAACACAACACAGGGCACAGAGCAGAGCACAGAGGGTGTTTGGTGGGAATGACACATGAGTGTATCTGTCCTTCACATGACCAATTTGAAGATGATACCAAAACTAGTTGCCTGACAAAAAGCATAGCTGGACAAGTGGTACTGTACATGCTCTCCGCTGAGGCCTTTGAGACTGTGTGTTACTACAACCATGATGATACAGATAGAGCTGTGCTGTAATACAGATTAGAGGTAGATATACACATGTTGGTGTACACACACACACATGCGCGCACACACACACACACACACACACACACACACACACACACACACACACACACACACACACACACACACACACACACACACACACACACATATATACACATGTTGGTATACACACACACACACGCACACACATGCGCACACACACACACACGCACACACACGCACACACACACACACACACATATACACATGTTGGTATACACACACACACACACACACACATGTGCACACACACACACACACACACACACACACACACACACACACACACACACACACACACACACACATATAAACATGTTGGTATACACACACACACATATGGACACACACACACCAACAAACTCCAACAGTTGGGTTGTGTGCACCATTGCTCATTCTATGAAACGGGTACAACATGATGCACAAGAAAATACTATTCTTAAAGTGTCCCGACTTACCACCTTGTCGCATTAATTTGTTTTATCTGTAAATAGCATACTTTCATTTGAAATGAAATCACAAAGACAATTTGTAATAATGTCTGCCTGTAGAGAACCCAAGAAACTAAGCAGAAAAATTATGACATTCTTTTGCATTGTTTATTTGTTGTTTTTTATTACTATGAGGGGTCTGTCCAGCTTAATCCAACCACCCCATCACGCAAATTAGACAATAACTGTTTTTCATTACAATTTTAACACTATTATTGCTAATAAAATTTCTTTTTGAAGATTAGTATATGTTAAGTCAGTAACTTGACCATTATTGGATAACTAGAGCCATTTTATCATAAAATGCATCACATAAGCTTATCACCCCATCACATTATTATATTTAATCATTAAATGCACCTATCACATACCACCCCATCACATTGATTAATCATGAAATGCACCTATCACATACCACCCCATCACATTATTATATTTCAATGTGAGAACAAAAGAGGTGGGCAAATATGTTTTTTTTGGAGGGTGATCATATTTTTTTTTACAACTATTTACACACATTTTCAAAACTGTGTTTATTTTTCAAAACTCTACACACAAAACCCAGAATTGCTCACACAAAATGCAAAATGGGTTTGCAGTTGGTTGTGTTTTAGATTAGATTAGATTAGATTCACTTTATTGTCATTTAGCAGAGTACAGGTACAGAGCCAATGAAATGCAGTTGACATCCAACCAGAAGTGCAAAAGGAGCATTACAGTTTTGCACACAATTTCTATTTTTCAAAACTCTACACACAAAACCCAGAATTGCTCACACAAAATGCCTAAAATCTCCAGCAAAATGACACACAACATTCAAAATGTCATAAACGCATCTCTAAAACAAACATTCGCCTCACATTATAAACACTTTTGTCATAATATGATATTTTGGATACATCATGTATACACTGTTGCTGAAAACCTAAAGCTCTTCTGTCTTTCATTGGCTTCTCTGTATATTTCCATACAAGAGTGAAAGTCATCTATAGACAGAAGTTGAAATAAATATGTAAGCAATATTGAAACCGAAAATAGTGTTTTTTCCCAAATAATTTGCTGTTATGAATACAGTATTTTACAGCCAACAAGAAAAAAGCAAAGGAAAATACAATGTGGCTTGTATGTATTCATAGGCCTATAGTCCCTTTCAACTGCAGAAACAAACATGTGCGTTCCTAAGGCATTTCCGGAGGCACAGAAAATAACATTGAGCTAATGGTCACTTGGGGACAAACAAAAAGTCTGATTAATTTTTATTTCAAAGTATCTGCATTGGTTCTGGACATTTCAACCAGAAATCAGATTGAAATCAGATTGAAAGGGTGTATAGCTAGAGTATATCTATTCATAGGCCTACACTAAGGCAATGATCGGATGGTGTTCAGCAAAGTAATGAGTGTTTGTACATTGAGGACTGAGAGTGAATAAGTTGCGAAAAAGTGTGAGATTTTGATAGGTTGTGTTTGAAAAACGAAATCAAGTTACTTCCTATTAGATTTTTGTGTGTTAGATAGACAATTATGTGTGGCGTTTTGCCAAATGTGTTTTAAGAAATTGAAAACTGAGTCAAACACTGAGAATTAGTGTATAGTTTTGCAGATTTGGTGTGGGGTTATGGTGTTTGAAAGACATTGTGCGACAAGCAAATATTTAGTGTGTAGGTTGAAAGTTTAGTTTAGTTGAAAAAAACTGTAATGGATAACTGTGTGGATAAATTGAAAATAAGAAAAGGCACCCGTTTTATAGAATGACCCTGTTGGGGTTTGCTGGATGCAGTTGTTTGAGTTTGACATGTCCAAAAGTCAGTCTTTTCAGTTACGGTCTGGGCAGTGTGGAGCTGGAAGTTGGTTTTCTAAACATTCTAATGGCTATATCCAACAACAGAGAGTTACTCTCAGCTTTAGAATGTTGGGGTTTGTTAGGCATTGTCTTGGCACTTTAGAATGTTGGGGTTTGTTAGGCATTGGCTGGGCAGTCTGCAAGCAGCTTAAATAATAATAATAATAATAATAATAATATTAATAATAATAATACGTTATCCTCCTTCCTTGTTCATTCAGGGAGATTGACTGAGCATTAAGCTCATTTACAGAAAAGCGCTGAGTAGACACATGGGCGTCCATAAAGCATGAAAATAAAATGCAGTTGATTCTTACTCCTTAATCCAGCTGTGGTGTTGCAGAGGCCTGTCAGCAGCTATGCGCTGATGGAGCCACTGAGGCTGTTACTGGCCCTAACCAGTAGGCCACGACTGCCCCAATAATGGGTCAGTGCATTTAGAAAAGTGAAGTACAGTAATTTCTTGTGCATTGTGTATAAGCCGCAGGACAGTGTTTTATGCAACAAAACCATTTTAATACCATATTAACTGCCCCCGTGTATTAACCTCATAGCTGAAGAAATTTTGCAAAATTAATGTATAAGCCACGGCTAATATATGGGAAATTACGTATAATTAAGTATATACATTAAGGTACATTGGATGGATGGATGGATGTGTTGATCTTTAGATTAGATTTAGTTTAGTTTAGTTTAGTTTAGTTTAGTTTAGTTTAGTTTAGATTACATTACATTACATTACATTACATTACATTCAGCTTCATTGTCACTGCACTGGTAAAATACCAGTAACACGCAATGCAGTTTTACACCTACAGTAAGCAGCAGTGCCAATAGTAGAGGAAGTGCTCTGTGTGTGTGTTTGATGTGATCAGGTCTGGACGAGGGTAGCAAGCAAGGACATGGGGGCGGTGGTAGTGTAGTGGTTAAGGAGCTGGGCTAGCGTGCAGTAGCTTGAAAGTTGTCGGTTCAATTCCCGGCTTCCACCGTTGTGACCTTGAGCAAGGCACTTAACCCCAAGTTGCTCCGGGGACAATGTGATCCCTTGTAATATAGCTGACATATGTAAGTCACTTTGGTCAAGAAGTGTCTGCTAAATGCAATGTAATAATAATAACATGTGAGTTCAGATGATACCGGCTCAGACAGAATGCTCTCTCTCTCTCTCTCACACACACACACACACACACTCTACTTCGATCCTGGTATGGGATTCCAAAGAGTCTGTCTGTGTGAGTGAAAGAATCATTATTGTGTGTGTGTGTACAAACACACAATAATGATGCACATAAGTTTGTGTGCGTGGATATGTTTGATTGTCACTCCATGGAAGCCATGGAAGTGCATGTGTGTGTGTGTATGTGTGTCATAAGGGTGTCTGTAGGTCCACTCAGACCCAGATCAGACAGTATAGACACACACACACACACACTCATACACAAACTATATATATTCAGCACACACACACACACGCCTAGATAGAGGTTTGTGTGCACCCTCTCTCTCTTACACACACATACATATACAAATCCATTCAAACTCTACACACTCACACCACATTGCACATTTACACACAAACACACAACCACACCTTCACCACACTGGCGTCAACCACAATCTCACACACTCACAGAAATATAACTAATTTAAATACCACTAGTGTCTAACACACATACCTACACACACACACTTACTCACACACACACACACACACACACACACACAAACATCACATTCTACAGACCAGAGTGTAAGGCCTTCTACCCATCTGATACTACTCTTGAAACACACACACACACACACACACACACACACACACACACACACGTTTTCATTTTATATTCACATAAATGAAAGGTTTCCCCTTAACAATATTCTTATTTACTTTGTTGAACGGCAACATTCGTTGAATATCAACACCCGCTTTTGGAAGCACTATATCCAAGCAGTCATGCTTAAATAGTTTCATCTTTGAATGTGTGTGAGAGAGAGAGCAAAACAAGAATAACCCAACAACAAGCACCTTTTAACTGCATGGAAAACCCAACTATTGAACATCATAAGCACTTATGGACACACACACACACACACACACACACACACACACACACACACACACACACACACACCTAAACACACAGTCATTTACAGATGCATGTTTTCAAACGTCTACTTAGGGGCCCCTCACACCATCAATGCTTTCACACACACACACACACACACACACACACACACACATACACACATACACAAACACACATGCACACACACACATACACTTACTATACAACCTGAATGTCTGACTATTTTCCTCTGGTTTCACTCCAGACTGTTTCCTGTGGGCCAGTCAAAACATTCAGATGTGTGTGTGTGTGTGTATACTGTCTGACGGGACCTACAGACACCAGCCGCCCTTATGACACATATACACACACACTCGCCTACACACACACACACACATGCACTTTCAAGGAGTGACAATCAAACATATCCACGCACACACACAAATACACAACAATGATGCTTTCACCACACACAGACACACACACACACACACACACACACACACACACACACACACACACACACACACACACACACACACAATAATGATGCTTTCACCCACACCCACACCCTCACAAACAAACACACAATAATGATGCTTTCACTCACACACACACACACACACACACACACACACACACACACACACACAACACCAATAATGATGTTTTCTACCCCACACACACACACACACACACACACACACATACACACACACACACACACACACACACACACACACACACACACACACACACTCACACACACACACACACACACATACACACACACACACACACACACACACACACACACACACACAATCAATAATGATGCTTATCGATGCTTCTCCACACAGACTCTTTGGAATCCCATACTTGTGAGCAGGCTTGGATCACAGGCTTGGAACAAAGTAGACTGTGTGCGTGTGTGCTTGAGAGAGACAGAGAGAGAGAGAGAAAGTATTCTGTCTGAGCCGGTATCATCTTATTGTGTGTTTGTGTGGGACAAACACACAAAGCACTTCCTCTAGTCTACTTGCTACCCTCTTCCAGACCTGATCACAGCAAACACACACACACACAGCTCTTCCTTTAGTCTACTTGCTACCCTCTTCCAGACCTGATCACATCAAACACACACACACAGCACTTCCTCTACTATTTGCACTGCTGCTTACTGTAGGTGTAAAACTGCATTGTGTGTTACTGGTATTTTACCAGTGCAATGTAATCTAATCTAATCTAATCTAAACTAAAACTAAACTAAACTACTCTACTCTACTCTACTCTACTCTACTCTACTCTACTCAAATCTAATCGAATCTAATCTAATCTAATCTAAACTAAACTAAACTAAACTAAACTAAACTAATCTAATCTAATCTAATCTAATCTAAACTAAACTAATCTAATCTAATGTAAACTAAACTAAACTAATCTAAAGATCAACACATCCATTCATCCATCCATCCATCCTATGTACCTTAATGTATATACTGTACTTCATATTTCTGAATGCACTGACCCATTATTACTTATGTATATACTATTATGTTATGGCCAAATTGATCCTAATTGATTGTGTGTGAGTGAGAGGGTGTGTGTGTGTCAGAAAGATAGGTTATGTGTGTGTGTGTGTGTGTGTGTGTGTGTGTGTGTGTGTGTGTGTGTGTGTGTTTGTGTAACACTGTGTGTAATGGAAGAGGATAGATTACACTGTGACTCTGTGGTCATAGAGTCGACACAGGGGTCATACTCACTGGTTACCATGGACACACCTCAGGGTCAACTCCAAATTCTGGAGCCTGTGGCATAGAGCCGGCAGGTTTTCATTGTGTGAGAGTGTCTGGCTAGACGTGTGTGCTTAGACAAGAGAATAAAGTGTGTGTGTGTGTGTGTGTGTGTGTGTGTGTGTGTGTGTGTGAAGCACAGGGTGCTATGTTGATACTGATTACTGATCATATACTATGTAGGCATGTCTGTGGTTCTATTTGAAGAAAGGAAGACTAGGTGGAAACAGAGATGAGATGGCTACAGCACAGCCACAGATCTATGTGTTTCTGTGTTCTCTCTGTGTGTGTGTGTGTGTGTGTGTGTGTGTGTGTGTGTGTGTGTACTCATCAGTGTGTGTTTTCCTTGCTAACTACCAGTGTTGGGAGTAATGCGTTACAAAGTACTGTAATTCCACTACTTTTAGTGGTAACGAGCATGTAATTTCAAAGAGTTTGTTACTTGCGTTACTCTGTTGATCTTGAATGAACGACTGCAGACAAGATGACAGATGCACATTTGCTGCTTCTGATCTAATGTCTCCCGACCTTAGCTGTGTTTCCAGCGATTGCGTTTCATGTTTAGATTGCAGATGCATTCTTTACAGTTAATAGGAGCCTCCTCACTCCTTTTCCCTTTCGTTTCCATCTCGTAAGCTCCACTACAGTAAAAGCGCATTGTTGTTTATCTCTTTTTTGCCTATAGCGCAAAAGCCTCATTATATCAATTTCTCATTCTTACAACATAGCCACGCCACAACACCAATAGGCCTACATAGAGTAGCCTATATATAGCCCTGGCAATGCTAGCACAACGCTTAACTTGAGAGGAAAATGCAGATTTCACTTACCAGATGTAAAAACCTCAAATAGCCCACCCGTCACGCACTACAGCGACTTGAGTTATTTGCACAGCATGTTTATTAATCGAATTGATCCATGTGTTATGGATTCATTTGTCTGCAAACGAACATGCAACTTCTCTGGAACACCTTATCAGCTGAAGATAACCTTCCGCATAGTGTCGCATAAACCCAAACCCTAGGATCGCGATTAGAACTTATTTCGGGTAGGTCAGCACTTGTGCAGCGCAGGCTTTTCCCAAACTGGCGGCGCTTAAAATGCTATATAATACAACTTTGTTCAAAAGCAGGATGAGGATAACCCAAAGTTGTATGTGTGTGTGAGCATGACAATAACTGCTTTGAAAATAGGCCATTTTAACATTGTTTCACATTACATCCTATTGAACTCATTCCATGTAGCCTACAGAAGGATTGCAATAATAATGATAATAATAACTTACTAATTACTATATTGCAGAATTCAGTGTCAGTGCACAACTGATACATACTACTACTAGTAGTAGTAGTAGTAGAAGGCAAGCAGTAGGCAGTGTGCTGTACATATCTATCAAACCACCTAGATGGTGAGGTGGCGAAAACAAGGTCAGGGAGGCCCTCATGCATTGTAGAATGTTTTGGGGGTCGGAAAAGTTTGAGAACTCATGCACAAGGCTATTGATTTGAAGGCCCATTGAAACAATGAATAGGTCTAAAAATTAGGTTTATTGTGTGTGTGACTGTTCAGTACTGTTCATATTGACATTTTAAAAGCAGACTTAAAAGTAACTCAAAAGTTACTTTCTCTAGTAACTAATTACTTAC
>NC_063201.1:24388943-24396443 GCF_017589495.1 Alosa alosa
AGCCTTGTTCTCCCTCCCTCTCTCCTGCCAGTGCTGTCCTGGTGTTTGCGTCAGAAAATATGCTGTCTGAAACTTAACCACCACCTTTAAGCACACACGCTCATATACACACCCACCCACACACACACACACACACACGCACACACACTTTATGCATGGATATGCCATACATGCACACACATAATCAAATACACACTCACACACGCACACTTGCCCATGCACATATACGTACATATATATGGATCCAAATATTTTCAAATCAACATGTTTGCAGTGTGTCTGTGTGTGTGTGTGTGTGTGTGTGTGTGTGTGTGTGTGTGTGTGTGTGTGTGTGTGTGTGTGTGTCTGTGCATGTGTGTGTGTGTGTCTGTGTGCACACACACACACACACACAGCTTCAAACTTGTAACCGGAGGGTTGCAGTTTCGATCCCCGATCAGTAGGCACGGCTGAAGTGCCCTTGAGCAAGGCACCTAACCCCTCACTGCTCCCTGAGCGGTGTGTGTTTGTTTGCGTGTGTGTGAAAGGCATGTGTGCGTGTATTGGAGAGCAAGAAGGGCAGGAAGCTCTAGTAGTAAGATGCTGAGGTGTGAACAGACCCCCAACAGCATCCTGTGTGAGTATGTGTGTGTGTATAAGGAAGTAAGTATAGTATAAGTATATATACTCTTTTGATCCCTGAGGGAAATTATCCCAATCCGTGAATTAGTGAAACACACTGCACACACAGTGAGGTGAAGCACACACTAATCCCGGCGCAGTGAGAGGTGCCTTGCTCAAGGGCACTTCAGCCGTGGCCTACTGGTCGGGGTTCGAACCGGTAACCCTCCGGTTACAAGTCCGAAGCGCTAACCAGTAGGCCATGGTTGCCCAGTTGAGTACTACAGTTGAGTATGCGCTCTGACTGCCATACCAACGGGCCTGGCTCTTTGGCGTTGCGGTCAAGCTGCAGGAGACCCGGGTTCAAGACCGGTTGGGGTCACTGCTCTCTCCCTTCGCTACACACTCACACACACACACAGCATCAGCAGCACAGCAGCCCCAGTAGATCACAGACCTTTCCATGGGCCTTGGGAATTGACCATTGGTACCCCACTCCCCCAACCCCCCAGCTGGCGTTGGACTCTCCCGATTGGTCACTGCATCTGGATATTAAAGCATTGCAGTAGTCTAGTCACAAACCGAGAAACTCCCACACACTGCCTGCTCCAGTTGCTGCAACTGTTATTGCATTTATTATAAACAACATTTGCTCTTTTTTTTAATTGGTCAAAAAGACCGATTTACTGGTCTAGTCTGGAAATGACAAATGTGTAAAGTAATGATGAGAAGAGATCATTGACCTCTTGACCTCTTGACCTGTCAGAATTTGACATAAAGGGCTGTGTTTTGCACACTGGCGCATGGCATAAACTCGCTTTCCACCCAATGCAAAGTTTAATTCCTTATTTTGCACGTTTATTTTTTAAACAATGCGCCCAGGGGTGTGGCAATTAACAACTTAGGGAGTGGCCTGGCACATTGTCTAAAAATCGCTATTGTACACCTGGTCAGAAGTCTATGGCGAGTTGTTTATATGTTATTTTAAGAGCGCATTGTCAACAGTCATATTGGCGGGTGCACAACGCACTGTCCTTCTATCATCCATGAAAGCACACCAGCGCACGTCCATGCAAAATATTACAAATTGCACGATTACAATGGGAAACATAATTAGAATAAAGATATTACGAAACACTGTACATCTCGTGATGAGTAGTTATTCACCATCATTTGCAAATTGGTAATGACGGTTAAAAGTAATTAGGGGAGAGGCGAGAGACACGTATGGAGCACTGAGTGACGCACTGTCACGACATATAAGCAACTCTTCTGCAGGATAAATGTTTTTTATTCAGTCATTTGAGCAATATTAGGGTGTTGCTTTTCCAGCCTATGTTTTCGATGGTAACCCATTGTGCAATATAACTGCATATAACTGTCTTGTGGTTGACTGACACCATGGTGAAGTTAGTTTCACTTTGCCAATGAGTTCAAATAATAGAGGAGTGCAAATGCGTGAAGGCTGTGCTAGGTTTTAGTAAAGCATGGTTTAGTGGAAGGACTATTCCATACAGTCTCACAAGCAGCCTCCTTCAAATGCGCCGTTGAATGTCAAAATACCGATGCATTTATTTGACATTGCGCTTTGCACCGTTAAAGGGAATGACGGATGTCATTCTCATTGGTTTAAATGATGTTACTCCCCGAACACACCCATATGACTGAATAAAAACCTAGGAACACCCTGTTGAACCATGACCTTGACGTTTGATAACGAAACCCCTCCCAATGTGGACTGGACATCCTACTAAATTTGAATAAGCTTTTGAAGAGTGACGATGCGCTTTAGAATGTCATGATAGGGCACAAAGACAGAATCTTCAATGGAGGCTTGGGTTTAAAATAGACCCAATCGTCCCAGCATGAATCCTGCTCCGGTCAAGTGAAACCTTTCACCAGCTAACTTAAGACTAGCTAAGACTAAACTGTACTAACTGACTATACTGTACACACACCCGTACACACACACACAGACACACACACACACACACACACACACACACACACACACACACACACACACACACACACACACACACACACACACACACACACACACACACACACACACACACACACACACACACACACACACACACACACACACACACACACACACACACACACACACACATACACACACACACACACACACACACACATATACACACACACACACACACAGCACCCCACCACCGCTACAGCCACCACCAAAGGCACATGATTATGGGAACGTTTGATTAGTTAATGAAAAAGGTGTGGGAAGTTAAAATAAACAGGAATGCATGCACATATTCGCGCACACACATGCACACACACACACAGACATACACATTCATTCACATGCACACACACACTTAGACAGGCAGGCAGACAGACAGACACACACACAAACATACACACACACACACACACACACAGCATGTGTTTCTGAGCTGTGTCAGTGTTAACCCTGTTGGACACTCCAAGGCTTCCACAGAAATAAGACAGCACAGGAGAGTGTTTGTGTGTGCATGTGTGTGTGTGTATACCAACATGTATGTGTGTGTGTGTGTGTATACCAACATGTGTATATATGTGTGTGTGTGTGTGTGTGCGCGCATGTGTGTGTGTGTACACCAACATGTGTATATCTACCTCTAATCTGTATTACAGCACAGCTCTATCTGTATCATCATGGTTGTAGTAACACACAGTCTCAAAGGCCTCAGTGGAGAGCATGTACAGTACAGTACCACTTGTCCAGCTATGCTTTTTGTCAGGCAGCTAGTTTTGGTATCATCTTCAAATTGGTCATGTGAAGTACACACTCATGTGTCATTCCCACCAAACACCCTCTGTGCTCTGCTCTGTGCCCTGTGTTGTGTTGTTGTTGTTGTTGTTGAGTTGTGTGTTCTGGTCCAGCCATGTGTGTGATGCATCTATTGTGTTGTTGAATTGTTGTGTTGTTGTTGTGTTATTGAGTTGTGTGTTGTGTCGTGATGTATCCACTCTGGGGTATACTACGAAGAGCGCTGATTACCAGGCTTTCTTTGGATAACCAGAGGGGTATTTCACAAAGGCAGAATTAAGACATCCAAGATGATAAAGCGATGTTTGACATAGCGCTGTCTGGTCATCTTAGCTCAACTCGTTTCACTAAGGCCAATGGATGAGTAGGAGCGACTATGTCAAGCCAGGTGTTCAGGATGTGTGCGCGTTCTCGTTTCTGCTCCAAAGTGCCCACGGTTGGAATAAAAAAGACGCGGAAAATAGCGTCATTCACACAAAGTGAACAACCGCTTTTGATATAGACTAACAATGAAGTAAAGTTGTCCTTTTTGGAATGGGGAATCATGGCTATTTCTGTAAAACAGCAGAAGTAGGCGTGGTAAACCAACTGAATGCAAATTTATGTATGCACCCACGTGTGAGTGCTTCCTTGTCTCAGCACGCAACATCATTAAGAAAGCGCTTGCCACTGCAAAGATGCACATAGTAGGCTATGATATACCTTAATATTATAGTTGAAAATACCTTCAAAACTTGCACCTCCACTTCCAATCAACTACAGTAGGCTATTCATCAAACGTCTCAATAAAATAAGCAAACAATGAGTACCTAGGCCTATGTTAATAATTATAAGGCTATCACAATTAAAATAATAACCATATGGTAGTAGGCAGACAATCTGTTTTGTTTTGTGAGCAAATACATTTAGCAAATAGTTTATAAATGGAATAAAAGCTCCTTAAAAATTAGCACAGAGGTCTGATGTGAATGACAGCTAGCTGAACCAACAAGACAACATAATTACCATTAGAATTAACTTAGCTTGGCTTTTAGCCTGATATGAAAGGCTTCTGATATGAAAATAAGGAACGGGGGGGGGTTTCGATAATACACTTCAGTAAGTACACCGGCATCCACTTCAGTTAGTGTGTGTGTGTGTGTGTGTGGGGTATTGAAATTATGTATGTATTATTGTACTAAATAGTGCATCATTTTACAAAATTGTGAGCTATTATTTACTAAAATGCGCACATAATATACTACATTCTATAGCCTAGTCTACTCATTTTCTATCTGGTGCAAAACAAGAATCATTTCGATGCAAAAACATTGATAAAGAAATAACTGTTTGTAGCCTATTATACTCAAACCAAATAACTCTGAAAACTGAACTGGCGGATATGCTGTCATAGAAAAAAATATATTGAACATCACAAGCAGCTCCAGAAGCTCTGAATTTGGTGAAGCCTTATTTTATTTCTGGCTTTTTTTGGCTATTCTGCAGCAAGTAGGCTAGCCTATTTGTTTATCTTGCACAGATGCACTGTAAAACTCATGACAAGATGTCATCTCACGCTACGCTATCAGCGTAATATACTTGCAGTGGCTCAAACGAAAAGTGCATTCTCTGTTGGGATAGTGATGACAGACAAACTGAGAGGGATAAATGACAGCAGCAGTTCCCTTTATTTCATACAAATCGTGTATTTTTCGTTCATTGTCTAACTTATAATACTGATCTGTCATGGATTTGCACGAGTTGATTCTCAATAATACGGAACAAAATGCGTTCCGTATCAGTTCAATACGGAACACATCTTTTTCCTTGCAAATACGGGACGATTCCGTATTTTACGGAACGGTTGGTAACCCTAATGGTAACGTATGTGCCATCTCTTTTGTGAAACCAAGTCAAGGCTAAATTCATCCAGGATAACCTAAAAATCCCAGCTTAATCCCTTATCTAGGTTTTGTGAAATACCCCTCTAGATCGACAAATACGAAACCAAAGATCCTTGATTACTAGCAAGATAGAGCAACATAATTTGTTATGGGAGCAAAACGGGACAGTTCCGGTCTGCATAAGTGGGAGTGTCACCGTACGTCACTAAATAAACTTTCTCTCTTAATAAGCAATAAGAACAGATAAACATAATTGTGTTCACAGTATTATTGTCTATAATCATGTATGATACCAATGAATCATTCTTTAGGACATGATATGAATAATTTAATTAGTCATGTGAACCGAGCTAGCTAGCTAGCTAAGCTTAAAATGCTATACAAGTGGATGGGAGTAGCTATGGCAATACAGCTATGCGCTAACAAGTGACTAGTAGTTGAAGGACTTCGCTTAAACTTAATATACTGTTGCAAATTCACTTGAGTATAAACTATCCACTTTAATTAATGTCAGTAATGTTATTCAGCTAGTTGTCATTTCAAAGAAATTACACTTCTCCGTTTAAAATGTTACCTTAGCTAAGAGGCTAGCTAGCATGCTATCAACCGGACAGTAACTGGCAGCAGCATGGTCTGATATTAAGCTATTTTATTACAAATCCGAACGCTAAAAAATTACACTTTTAGGCTTCAAATGATCCCAAACACTTACATATTATGACAAAATTTTCCAAAAAACCCTGAACAAATCCAGAAAGACATAATGACCAATTTATTGGTAAAATTCCACAAGTCTCCATTGACATTAGTGCAGCGAGGGTTTACTTTGGTCTGCATAAAGGGGGATTTCCCCCCCTCTCCCTTGCAATAATCGAACGCGGAAATTGTCGAACGTTTATGCCTCCTCGCCCGCTTTTAACCCTCTCCGACGAAACTCACAATCAGAGTTAAATGGTGCCACGAAGCTCACTTTTACGAAAGTACATTTGTCAAACCAGGTTTCCCTCTTTAGTTCTCTTTAGTTTCAATGGCCATAAAAAAGGCGTTTTTTTTTTGCATCATTTTACTCACCTTTACAAAATGGATCGATCTAGAACGGTTTATTTCACGCAAGAACAACAGGTTATAACATTTAGAAGAATAGCAGATCACATAATAAGCTAGGGAGGCGTGCTGGCAAAAAATAGCCGACCGTGTAAATTCGTAAGTGAAAAGATTCTGCATATTGTCTGAAAAATAAATATGCCACAGGCTGAATTGTTCGCCATTAATCCCAATAACTGTATAGCATATGTTTTCAACAGCTGTGAGGGAAAGGCGGTGGCATAGTGGAAGATGAACAAATGTATTTCCGTCTATTGTATTTCTTCTAAACAAACACAAAAGATTTATTGAACAAAGAACTTCCACAAAAAGCAACATAAAACACTTCCTTCGTAGAGGACACCTAAAAAATATATAAGAAATCCACCTGCAAATGAAACAAAAAGAATAAAGAATATTCTTAGGCATGAGAGGAGAGGAGAGCCCAGAGCACAGTGCATTATGGGAGAGGAGAGCCCAGAACACAGTGTACTATGGGAGAGGAGAGTGCTAAGCACAGTGCACTATGGGAGAGGAGAAGAGAGCCCAGAAAACAGTGCATTATGGGAGAGGAGAGTGCTGAGCACAATGCACTATGGGAGAGGAGAGGAGAGCCCAGAGAACAGTGCATTATGGGAGAGGAGAGCCCAGAGAACAGTGCATTATGTGAGAGGAGAGTGCTGAGGAGACACTGAAGCCAGAGCTGCCTTCAGAGAGCAAGTAGAAGCACACATTCTTTTGCAATTCCTTTTTTGCTTGGCTTTGTGTTCACAGTTTAAAACAGACAATTTACTGACTGGCTTTACAGAAAATAAATGTCAAATCAAGTCATTTTATTGATATAGCATGTATACACATATATAAGTTCAAAGAACCAAAAGCAGCCAGGAAGTTCACCTCTTTTTGTCAAAAGTTACCGCACTTCAGGCTTTATATTCCACACCTTACCACTGCTGCTGCTCTGTTTGGGCTGCTGACCTGCTGCTGGTCTGTTTATGGTGCTGGTCTGTTGGTGGTGCTGGTCTGTTTGTGGTGCTGGTCTGTTTATGGTGCTGGTCATTTTATGGTGCTGGTCTGTTGGTGGTGCTGGTCTGTTTGTGGTGCTGGTCTGTTTATGGTGCTGGTCTGCTGCTGGTCTGT
>NC_063201.1:24401443-24408943 GCF_017589495.1 Alosa alosa
TGTGTCTGCTGCATGAGTGTGTGCTTCTGCTGTGTTTGGGTGTGTGTGTGTGTGTGTGTGTGTGTGTGTGTGCGTCTGGTGTGTGTGTGTGTCTGCTGCATGAGTGTGTGCTTCTGCTGTGTTTGGGTGTGTGTGTGTGTGTGTGTTTGCGTCTGGTGTAAGTATAAGTATAAGTATATATATATATATAAGTATAGTAAGTATATACTCTTTTGATCCTGTGAGGGAAATTTGGTCTCTGCATTTATCCCAATCCGTGAATTAGTGAAACACACTGCACACAGTGAGGTGAAGCACACACAAATCCCGGCGCAGTGAGCTGCCTGCATCAACAGCGGCACTCGGGGAGCAGTGAGGGGTTAGGTGCCTTGCTCAAGGGCACTTCAGCCGGGCCTACTGGTCGGGGTTCGAACCGGCAACCCTCCGGTTACAAGTCCGAAGTGCTAACTAGTAGGCCATGGCTGACCCATGGTGTGTGTGTGTGTGTGTGTGTGTGTGTGTCTGCTGCATGAATGTGTGCTTCTGCTGTGTTTGGGTGTGTGTGTGTGTTTTGCATCTGGTGTGTGTGTGTGTGTGTGTGTGTGTGTCTTCTGCTTGAGTGTGTGCTTCTGCTGTGTTTGGGTGTGTGTGTGTCTGCTGCATAAGTGTGTGCTTCTGCTGTGTTTGGGTGTGTGTGTGTGTGTGTGTTTGCGTCTGGTGTGTGTGTGTCTGCTGCATGAGTTTGTGCTTCTGCTGTGTTTGTGTGTGTTTGTGTTTGTGTCTGGTGTGTGTGTGTGTGTGTGTGCTGTATGAGTGTGTGCTTCTGCTGTGTTTGGGTGTTTGTGTGTCTTTGCCTCTGGTGTGTGTGTGTGTGTGTGTGTGTGTGTGTGTGTGTGTGTGTGTGTCTGCTGTATTAGTGTTTGTGTCTGGTGTGTGTGTGTGTCTGCTGTATGAGTGTGTGTGTCTGGTGTGTGAGTGTATGTGGATGCATGTGTATGTGGTGGATGTGTGTGAGTAAGAGTTTGTTCAATATTCTGTGTTTCTATAGGAGCAAGGTCTGAAACAGTATTGGTACTGCATACGAACTTGGTGTGTGTGTGTGTGTGTGTGTGTGTGTGTGTGTGTTATGCATCTATTTGCATATGTATGTATGTAATACTTACTGCAGCCTGACACCAGCCATAACATAAAAGGGATAGATGCATCGACTGAACAGAAGGGTGAAAGTCAAGGTGCAGGGTACACAAAGGAATACAATGCGGGAATGGCAATGGCTACTGCTGCTGGGTGGACCCCTATAAGGCTGCTGCTGCTGCTGCTGGGTGGACGCCTATAAGGCTGCTGCTGCTACTGCTGGGTGGACCCCTATAAGGCTGCTGCTGCTGCTGCTGGGTGGACCCCTATAAGGCTGCTGCTGCTGCTGCTGGGTGGACCCCTATAAGGCTGCTGCTGGGTGGACCCCTATAAGGCTGCTGCTGGGTGGACGCCTATAAGGCTGCTGCTGGGTGGACGCCTATAAGGCTGCTGCTGCTGCTGCTGGGTGGACGCCTATAAGGCTGCTGCTGGGTGGACGCCTATAAGGCTGCTGCTGCTGCTGCTGGGTGGACGCCTATAAGGCTGCTGCTGGGTGGACGCCTATAAGGCTGCTGCTGCTGGGTGGACGCCTATAAGGCTGCTGCTGCTGCTGCTGGGTGGACGCCTATAAGGCTGCTGCTGCTGGGTGGACGCCTATAAGGCTGCTGCTGGGTGGACGCCTATAAGGCTGCTGCTGCTGGCTGGGTGGGCCTATAAGGCTGCTGCTGGGTGGGCGCCTATAAGGCTGCTGCTGCTGGCCCTACTGCTGCTGGGTGGGCGCCTATAAGGCTGCTGCTGCTGGGTGGACGACGCTGCTGGGTGGACGCCTATAAGGCTGCTGCTGGGACGCCCTATAAGGCTGCTGCTGCTGGGTGGACGCCTATAAGGCTGCTGCTGGGTGGACGCCTATAAGGCTGCTGCTGCTGGGTGGACGCCTATAAGGCTGCTGCTGGGTGGACGCCTATAAGGCTGCTGCTGCTGGGTGGACGCCTATAAGGCTGCTGCTGGGTGGACCCCTATAAGGCTACTGCTGGGTGGATGGCTATAAGGCAGCTGCTGGGTGGACGCCTATAAGGCTGCTGCTGCTGGGTGGACGCCTATAAGGCTACTGCTGGGTGGACGCCTATAAGGCTGCTACTACTGGGTGGACGGCTATAAGGCTGCTGCTGCTGTTGCTGGGTGGACCCCTATAAGGCTACTGCTGGGTGGATGGCTAGAAGGCTCCTGCTGTTGTTGGGTGGACGCCTATAAGGCTACTGCTGGGTGGACGGCTATAAGGCTGCTACTGCTGGGTGGATGGCTATGATGCTGCTGCTGGGTGGACACCTATAAGGCTACTGCTGGGTGGACGCCTATAAGGCTACTGCTGGGTGGATGGCTATGATGCTGCTGCTGGGTGGACACCTATAAGGCTACTGCTGGGTGGACGGCTATAAGGCTGCTGCTGGGTGGACGGCTATAAGGCAGAGCTGGAGCGTTCACAGTCCTTTTATAGAACAGGTAGGCCTTGATCAGGTGTGGCTCACCTGTAATAAAGGACAGAAAGCAAACGGCAACCAGTAGGGGTCAATTACAGTTTTTTCTGATTGCTTAAGCACATTTTTTGTAACTATGGCTATTTTTGCAAAACTTTACACACAAATAGGAAAACCTTTCACCAAATCAGCAAAACATTGTAGTTCTCTTGCAAAAGGGCTTTTTGAGCATTGTCTGGGCAACTTTAGAATGTTGGGCTTTTAGAGCATTGTCTGGGCAACTGTAGAATTTTGGGCTTTTTGAGCATTGTCTGGGCAACTGTAGAATTTTGGGCTTTTTGAGCATTGTCTGGGTAGTGTGCAAACACCTTTATGTTCCGGAGGAGCATCGATTCCAGTTTGTTCCACCCTAAGCTAATTATGCAGCAGCTACTAGGATTTGAACAGTTTCAGCAATCTGAGAAGGCCTAGGCATCAATGGCAGCGGCATGATAGTAGAAGCAAACAGCATAGACCTCTAGGCTAGGGGCTCGGACATGATGGTAGAGGCAAACAGCACAGACCTTTAGTGACTCGGACATGATGGTAGGGTCAGTCTGAACTGTTTGAAACAATGTATCCATTCAGCCCCAAGATCTTCCACTCATCAAGCATGAGCAGCAGGCATTCATGTCTAAATGGAGTGTGTGTGCGCATGTGTGTGTGTTACTCTGTCACCCTTGAGTGTCTCCCAATATCTGTGTTGTTCATGTGAGGTGTGTTTGCTTGATTGGTAGATTTGACGTGTGTGTTTTAGGAAGACCATGATTTTTTTTAGCACGGTCTAAATGCTGTAATTAAGGTAAAATACACTCAGGTGTGTGTGTGTGTTTGTGATTGTTATGATGACGAGTATGTTAGACTGCAGCATAAATGGTGTTATTACGGTTACGGTCTGTATGTATGTGTGTGTGTGTGTTTAGTTAAATACACTTGTTTTTACAGGTGGACGCTGTTCAATCTGTCTGTCAGTATCATTCTGCTGGATGTCAACCATTAGGTGTGTGTGTGTGTGTGTGTGTGTATGTGTATGTGTTTGTCTGTGTGTGTGTCTGTGTGTGTGTGTTCATGTTTCCCCCACGTGTGTGTGTGTGTGTGTGTGTGTGTGTGTGTGTATTTACCAGAGACTGTGTACAAGCAGCATCAGAAACCATCAGTGCATTTCTCAATGGTTGGAAAGTTTCCTTCCAGCTGCTTCTCTCTTTCACACACACACACACACACACACACACACACACACACACACACACACACACACACACACACTAAAGTGTCCACAGTAGGTCCTCATGACCTTTAACACACATCAGTCATCATCAGGTCGTTGACCTGTCATTCAGGCCCAGGAAGCCAGCAAGGTCACACTGGGGTCATAATGTGTTAGGGTTAGTGTTATAATGTGATGAAATAGAATCAGTGATATCATTTCATAATGCGTTAGGGTTAGTGTTATAATGTGATGAAATAGAATCAGCAATGTCATTTCATAATGCGTTAGGGTTAGTGTTATAACGCAATGAAATAGAATCAGCGATATCATTTCATAATGCGTTAGGGTTAGTGTTAGGGGTGGGCGATATATATCGTCTGCGATAATATCGTGATTGTTGTTTTAACGATGTGCAAATTTACATTATCGAGTATTTAAATAACACCCAAAATCAGGCATTGAAACCTCATACATTCACTAAATCCAGGAGGTGTATGAGAGAAGCCCCTGGCTGCTGCAGAGCAAGTGTCACATGATCGCTAGTGGGTCCACGTTGTCACACGCACGCCTAATGTTTATTTTGTGCAGCAAGATGTACTTGGGATTTTGTGCAGCTACTTCTGTTAAAGTAGCATTGATGAGACAGTCACGTTTTTTCCTACATGGAATTATATGGAGGCCTTTGAGTATTTTAATAGTCAGTTGTAAGCAAAGAACTCTTCTCATGTAACCCTTTTGTAAATGGACTGAAGTTTGGTCTAAATATCTACGTTTATCGATTATGCTAACCGTTAGCATCTCTATGGGATTTCTCATATACATTAGCCATAAGCTAACGCATTAGTTTCTATTCTGTAACTTGGAATGCTTCTGTGATTGCTCTTAAACAAAACATCGAAGTAAAGATTTTTGAAAGGAACTTCAGCTTCAGACTTTCTCATGTCATTGCCACACACTCTAGTGGGGGCAGAATTGGAATGTGTGACAATGCATTGGTTGATTTGGTTAAAAAGTCACAGGTTAGGTTATTGGTATTGTACTGATGCTACTTATAAATAATGAGCTGTAAAGCGACTCAGACTTTTTACAAAAAATGTTTTAAAGGATATTGACTAATTATCGTTATAGTCAAAATCACAAAAAATATCGAGATATTATTTTTTGTCCATATCGCCCACCCCTACTTAGTGTTATAACGCAATGAAATGGAATCAGCAATATAATTTCTCATTTCCTTCACTCTCTCCCCCTCTGTTGCCCCCCATTCTCCTCTCCTCTCTCTCTCTCACTCTCTCCCCTCTATCTCTTTCTCTCTTTCCCTCTATCCTACTCTCCATCTCTCTCTATCTCTCTCTCCCTGTCTGTCTGTTTTTGTACCAGAGGATGTGACAGGTTGTCTGTGATAGGCTATCTGTGTTGGCTTCTCTAATGCACCGTTGCTCTTTTCTCCCACGGTACACTGCTTACTGTGAGAAACTATGCTAACTATGCTTACTATGAGAAATGATGCTTACTATGAAAAACTATGCTAACTATGCTTACTATGAGAAGATCTCACTCCACATCTCACCACCACGAAACTAAACATGCCAAAGTCTCAACATGACGTGTGTATTGCCGTGTATTGCTCTTGCCCCCACGCTAGCAAGCAACTCTAGTGTTTTGGTGGCAGCACTGGCAAGCTATGCCCACACCTACAGCTCAAGGTTCAGGTTCCTTTTGAATTATTTGTCCAGTTTTTAATGCCTTTAACTCATTGAATGCCAAGCTGTTTTCGGGAGCTTTGTCCTAGAGTGCCAGCAATCTAGACCATTGTTGATGATTTTTGTACTGCCACAGCATATTCTGTGTTATAGCTATGAACACATACAATGGCTCGTTTAAAAGGTGAGACTTTAAGCTCTCGGTGGGTGCAAACCGTGTATTTACACGCCTCTGTTCCTGAGAAATCCCAAGCTAAACAGTGTCTAGTTTTCATCAAAATCGCTGTTTTTTTCTAGAAATGGAGATATAACGTCTTTCATGAAATATGAAGTGTTGCCTGTTACTTACTTGTGTAAACTTTCCGGGAAGTGATCAGCGAGACCTGGCGAGACTGCCACCTAGTGATAGACCCACGGAAATGGCCTGGTTTTGACCTGACGTGCATGCATGACTGATTCGACCCAAAGCGGCAACCGAGTTATAATAAAATGTCCAGATAAAATGTCCAGATTGTGCGTTTTAATGAGTTTTCGATTGTCATATATTTTTTCCATTTCCATTAATCATAGAGTTCCCAAAATCACATATAAGGTGTGTTAGAGTGTCTAGTTTCATAATAAAAAAAAAAGCTAAAAACGTAATATTAGGTTTTTGGCACTCAACGCATGGTAAGGAAAAACGTAAAATTACGTTTTTGGCACTCAATGAGTTAATGGTATACAGCATGATTGTTAGGAGTGGACACCTACAGTATTTGCCCCTTCTGAATGCGGTTGTGCTGTGTTTGTGTGTTTGAGGTGTGATTGACGGTTAATTACACACAAGTGTAACATTCCTCTCCCTCTCTCTCCCTCTTTCTCTCTCTCTCTCCTCCCTCTCTCTCTACTCCCTCCCTGTCTCTCTCCTCCCTCTCTCTTTCCCTCTCCCTTTCTCTCTCTCTCCCCCCTCTCTACTCCCTCCCTCTCTCTTTCCCTCTCCCTTTCTCTCTCTCCCCCCTCTCCTCCCTTTCTCTTTCTCTCTCTCCTTTCTCTCTCTCTCTCTCTCTCTCTCTCCCTTTCTCTCTCTCTCTCTCTCTCTCTCTCTCCTCCTCTCCAGGCCAGTCCCTGGCTCCTTGTCATCTCTGCTCCACCTGAGGAACAGACAGAGGCAGCCGCTCCCTGCATCAATGGCCGGCACGCTGCCTGACCCCAGCATGCCCGGGTCATCTGCGGTCCTCATGCCTGTAAGGATACACACACACACACACACACACACACACACACACACACACACACACACACACACACACACACACACAAAGACACACACACACACACAAAGACACACTATCCATGTCCATGATATCCATGTGTGTACTTAGGTTAATATCGGCATCTTGTCTATGTGTGTGTGTGTGTGTGTGTGTGTGTGTGTGTGTGTGTGTAGATGGAGAGACAGATGTCTATGGGCTCCAACATGATGGGGATGCAAGGCCCTCCCCACACTTCCTGCTCCTCCCCCCTCGGGCCCTCTATGCACTCTGAGGCAAAACTGGTGAGTGATAGACAGACATACACACACGCACAAACACGAGTAGACACACACACACACACACACACACACACACACGGGTCATTGACAAATAAGGCTTTTAGAGGCTTTTAAAAATCAGGCTAAAAGATTTTTTTACAAATCTTTTAAAAATGGACAGAATGCATTTCATTGAAGTTAGAAGACTGTGTTTAAAACAAGTCTTTATGGCTGTGCAGCATTTACAGGGTTTTCAATACATGTTTAGACTGTATTTGCAATTTCACCACGCAAAAAATGGAGTAATAGGGCCTTTTTAGGGCCATTTTTTTTGTCCATGACGAGATTAAACTCAACATGTCGACATTAAACTCGAAATTTCGAGAATAAAGTTGAAATATCATGTCGACTTCAATTTCAACATTTCTCTTTATTCTCGACATTCCAAACAAATTGCAGTTTTTCTCTATTAATCACTATTAACATTTGCACAGCAGTGCATTTCTAAAA
>NC_063201.1:24413943-24416443 GCF_017589495.1 Alosa alosa
CCCCCCAAGTCCCCTGTCACTTGTGGTGTCCCCCAGGGTTCTGTACTTAGGCCCCTCCTCTTTCTCATATACATCCTCCCTCTTGGCCAGATTATTCACAGCCATGGCCTTAAGGCAGTGGGGGCAGTCGTGGCCTACTGGTTATGGCTTCGGGCTTGGATCCGAAGGGCTGCAGTTTCGATCCCCGACCAGTAGGAATGGCTGAAGTGCCCTTGAGCAAGGCACCTAACCCTTCACCGCTCCCCGAGCACCGCTGTAGCAAGGCAGCTCACTACTCCGGGTTAGTGTTTGCTTCACCTCACTGTGTGTTCACTAATTCACGGATGGGATAAATGCAGAGACCAAATTCCTTGTATACGATGGTATACTTGGCCTAGAAACCTGATTTACATTTACATTTTTTTTTACTTCCACTGCTATGCAGATCACATCCAACTCTATCTTACCACTCCCTCTCCCTCTGACCCCCCACCACACTCCCTCACTGACTACCTTTCTGACTTGAAATGCCAAACAATTCTCTTCTTTTCAACTCAACACAGACAAAACCGAAATTCTGCTGTTTGGCTCTAAAAGCATTCTCTCCAAATCTCCCAGTCTCACTCTCAACATCGATGGTTCACCTGTCCACTCTACTCCTGTTGGCAAAAACCTTGGCATTCAACTTGAGTTCAACTTAAGACTTCTTCTGCCTTCTTTCGCCTCTGTAACATTGGCCGCCTTCGATCCTTCCTCTCTGTTAGTGATGCATAGACTTTGGTTCACTCCTTCATAATGTCCCGCCTAGATTACTACAACTCACTTTTCCTTGGTCTCCTTACTAAATCCCTTCACAGATTGCAATACATTCAAAACTCTGCAGCCAGGCTCCTCACCCATTCCAAACGGTCTGCACACATCACTCCCATTCTCCATCAACTCCACTGGCTACCAGTTCCATCCCATTAAATACAAAGTACTACTACTCACCTTCAAAGCCCTCCACAACCTTGCTCCCCCCTACATCTGCGACCTTGGGTTTGAGAAAGGCGCTATATAAAATAAACTTATTCTAAAGATCACTGCCCTAAAGACCAGTCCTTTGGCGACCAGTGTTCTAGAGATGATTGCTTTAGTGATCAGTGCCCTAGACACCAAAGTCCTAAAGACCAGTGCTTTAGCGACCAGTGCCCTAGAGATGAGTGCCCTAGAAACCAGTGTCCTAGGGACCAGTGCCCTAGAGATGTGTGCCCTAGAAACCAGTGCCCTAGAAACCATTGCCCTAGAGATGAGTGCCCTAGAGATGAGTGCCCTAGAAATCAGTGCCCTAGAAACCAGATCGCTAGAGACCAGTGCTGTTGTTATCAGTGCTTTAGTGCTTTAGTAGTGCACAAGAAAAACAGTGTCATAAGTAGTGCTTTAGCGACTGCAGTGCACTAGTGCTGTAGTAATCAGTGCTTTAGCGACTGCAGTGCACTAGCCCTGTAGTAATCAGTTCTTTAGCGACTGCAGTGCACTAGCCCTGTAGTAATCAGTGCTTTAGCGACTGCAGTGCACTAGCCCACTAGCCCTATAGTAGTAATCACTGCTTTAATGACTGCAGTGCACTAGTGCTGTAGTAAACAGTGCTTTAGCGACTGCAGTGCACTAGCCCACTAGCCCTGTGATCAGTGTTTTAGCGACTGCAGTGCACTAGCCCTGTAGTAATCAGTGCTTTAGCAACTGCAGTGCACTAGCCCACTAGCTCTGTGGTAATCAGTGCTTTAGCGACTGCAGTGCACTAGCCCTGTAGTAATCACTGCTTTAGCGACCATAGTGCACTAGCCCCTTAGTAATCAGTGCACTAGCCCTGTAGTAATCAGTGCTGGTTTGACTGGTGTCACTTGTGATTTCAGCAGATACTGTAGGTGGAGTCTCCCACTCACCCCACCCAGTCATAGGCAGAGACAGAGAGAGAGAGGGATAGAGGAGAAGGAGAGGGAGAGGGGAGGAGAGACGGCGAGAGAGAGAGAGAGAGGAAGAGGGGAGGAGAGAGGGAGGGAGAGGGAGGAAAGGAGAGAGAGAGATAGGGGAGGAGAGGAGAGAGAGAGAAACAGAGAGAGAGAAAGATGGTGGGTGGGTATTTGTCTTCAGTCCAGAGTGTGTTATTTTAGCTGGAGCAGGGCAGGGCAGTGTGTCTACGCCATCTGGGCACAGTTCACACACACACACACACACACACACACACACACACACACACACACACACACACATGCACAAACTTATTCACAGACACTAACACACACACTTACATGCATACACACACCCACCCTTCAAACCTCTCCTCCTCTATCCAAGTAGTCTCTTCCCCTTTCTTATTTTGTATGTGTGCATGTGTGTATACAGGTCTAAGTATGTGTGTATATCCGTGTGTGTGTGTGTGTGTGTGTGTGTGAGAGAGAGAGAGAGAGAGAGAGAGGGAGAGAAAGAAAGAAAATGGTGGGATGTGAAGGAAGCATACATCTTTTTCTCCTTCTCTCTC
>NC_063201.1:24418943-24421443 GCF_017589495.1 Alosa alosa
TCCCTTGATAAAGTGCAAGTTGTTGTTGTAGTTGTTGTTGTTGTTGATAATAACGTGTGTGTGTGTGTGTTTGTAATAACATGTGTGTGTGTGTGTGTTTGTGTGTGTCTTTGTGAAGTTGTCTCCGGCTGCCCAGCAGATGCAGCCCTCGCAAACTCTGCAGACAGGGCCCCCCAGTGGCGGGCGGCGGCGGCGCGTGGTAGACGAGGACCCAGACGAGAGGCGGCGGAAGTTTCTGGAACGGAACCGTGCGGCCGCCACCCGCTGCCGTCAGAAGAGGAAGGTCTGGGTGATGTCACTGGAGAAGAAGGCCGAGGAGCTAACACAGACTAACATGCAGCTACAGGTAAACACACACACACACACACACACACACACACACACACACACACACACACACACAGACCAAAATGCAGCTACAGGCACACACACACACACAGACAAACACACACACACACACACTTCAACACACAGACAGACACACACACACACACGCATACACACAGAGACCAAAATGCAGCTACAGGTACACACACACACAGCCACACTTACACACACTCACTCACACTCTTACACATACACCAATATGCAACTACAGGTGCACACACACACACACATATACACACACAAACACACAAACACACACACACACACACACACACACACACACCAACACCAACACCAACATGCAACTACAGGTCATAGGTGTCAACATTGAGCTTTAAAAATAAGGTAGATTTCCCAAAGAAACGGGACATTTTTCACCATTAGGCTTCCTGTTGCTGTCCCTCTGATAGCAGCAAGAATTCACACTACAAAACTGCAGGATTACCTGAATGAGGTGTGAAGCTAGGTCTAACGTGACTTTGCTTACCGATTGTCGTCAAGACGTGTTTTCACAAAAAACAAAAGCCTAATATCACTAATAGCGCACATGTGTGCACCTTGAAGCTCGTACAATGATGCTTTTCTGCTTTGACAACGTCTGTTTTACTGGAAAGGCAAGGGGGTAGCAATAGGCACTACAGAGACAGACAGGTCCGATGGTAGGGCTAATGTTGCTAATGGTAGGGCTAATGTTATGAGAGTTTTAAGACAGGTTCGATGGTAGGGCTAATGTTGCTAATGGTAGGGCTAATGTTATGAGAGTATTAAGACAGGTTCGATGGTAGGGCTAATTTTGCTAATGGTAGGGCTAATGTTATGAGAGTATTAAGACAGGTTTGATGGTAGGGCTAATGTTATGAGAGTATTCAAATATAGGATATTTACAGAGACAGACAGGTCCGATGGTAGGGCTAATGTTATGAGAGTAACATTAATGTTATGAGAGTATTAAGACAGGTTCGATGGTAGGGCTAATGTTGCTAATGATAGGGCTAATGTTTCTAATGGTAGGGCTAATGTTGCTAATGATAGGGCTAATGTTGCTATTGGTAGGGCTAATGTTGCTAATGGTAGGGCTAATGTTATGAGAGTATTAAGACAGGTTCGATGGTAGGGCTAATGTTGCTAATGATAGGGCTAATGTTGCTAATGGTAGGGCTAATGTTGCTAATGATAGGGCTAATGTTATGAGAGTATTAAGACAGGTCCGATGGTAGGGCTAATGTTATGAGAGTATTCAAATATAGGATATTTACAGGAAAAAATTTAAATAGGAAGAAAAAAACTAAAATACGTGAGAAACCTGGGGAAAACGGGAGGGTTGACAGCTATGCTACAGCACACACACACACACACACACACACACACACACACACACACACACACACACAGACCAAGTTGCAGCTACAGGTACATACACACACATACACACACCCCTAAATGGACTCACACCAACTGGAGTGCATATCATACTCACATCTTCTGGGATTTCAGTTGTACCCCTGGATGTATATTCTGTTCAAAACATGTAAATGTGTGTTGTGTGTGTGTGTGTGTGTGTGTGTGTGTGTGTCTTTGCAGAATGAGGTAACTATGCTGAAGAATGAAGTGACTCAGCTGAAGCAGCTCCTGCTAACACATAAAGACTGCCCCATCACTGCTATGCAAAAAGAGTCGCAAGGCTACCTCAGTAAGTCAGGACACACACACACACACACACACATACATACACACACACTCACATTCACACACACACGCACACACACACATTCACACACACACACACACACACACACACACACTAGTGTTAATTTTGTCACCTATTTTTAATTTAGTCATAGTCTTAGTCTTGTGGCCAAATATCCTTTTTTAGTCTTTGTCATATTTAGTCATTCAAATATCATTTTTTGTTAGTCAAGTTTTAGTCCACTAAAAGTCTAAATCATTTTAGTCTAGTTTTAGTCAAAAGAAAACTAAAGGTATCTTAGTCTTGATCCGTTTTAGTCAACACATTTTAGTCTTTTTTTTTAAAACAAATTATTTCTGATTACCATTTGAGTCAAATAGTGTTTCACACATCTCAATTTTCCAACAATATTGTGTGTCCACAGGG
>NC_063201.1:24426443-24433943 GCF_017589495.1 Alosa alosa
TGTGTGTGTGTGTGTGTGTATGAGGGAGGGGGGAATTCCCAGTTATTGGTCTATTGGTCATGAATAGTCCTAGCCAAAGTTCTCTGTGTGTGTGTGTGTGTGTGTGTGTGTGTGTGTGTCTGTGTGTGTGTGTGTGTGTGTGTGTGTGTGTGTGTGTGTGTGTGTGTTAGGGCATATGCTCCTAGTGGATGAGCTGCAGAAGACAGCAGCCAGCCTATCAGTAACTGTTACTGGGCCTTTCAGTATCCTGTCAGAGAAGCAGCCTCCACACACACACACACACACACACACACACGGCCTCTATTCTCTATGTGTGGATACACACACACATGGCCTCTATTCTCTACATGTGGATACACACACACATGGGTCTCATTTTAAACTGGGTAGTTTAGACAAGTATTAGCATGAAAAGGACACAGAGGGAATGTGTGTGTGTTTGTGAATGAGTGTAAACACATTTGTATTTCTGTACGTGTGTGTGTGTGTGAGTGAGTGTAAACACATTTGTATTTCTAAAAGTGTCTGTGCGTGCATGAGAGGATGTTTGACTGATTGAGGTGGATGATGAGGAGCTCACGTAAATGGAAACAGTATAAATGTATCATTTGAACCATAAACTATAAATATTGTATAGATTTTTTTTCTCATTAATGTCCATTAATTTGTGTAATCTTGTATATGTAGTGCAACCACCTTTCCTTTTGAAAGGAGTTCAAATGTTTGGTACCTGCTTGTACATAGTGTCTCTGTGGCACCCATTCAAATGTATGTCTGCAAATGTCTCCCCTGCCCCCCGCCCCACCCCGCTCACCGGCCTTCCTGCATTTCATAAGCTCATTAACGGCTACGAAGGCTCCGGTTGGGGTTTGGGCTCAGGGTGGTTCTGACTCTGCTAAAGGACTGTCGCTGCGCCTTTGTTACCCTGTAAGAAAATAAAGCACTTCTCCTGTAACTGCCCAACTCTGCCTTTTGCCTCCTGTGTCCCACACAACACTACAACTACACAATATACACAACTGCACAGTGTGCCCACAACTACACAACACCATACACACAACACTAGTGTGGCCACAACTACACAATATACACACAACAGAACATCCAGAATCCAGTTACAGAGGGGGGTATTGATGCCCAGTTGAGTTTGGTGATCAGTTTGGAGGGGATGATGGTGTTGAATGCTGAGCTGAAGTCAATGAACAGTATTCTTACCAGTGTTGGGCAAGTTATTGAAAATTAGTAATTAGTTATAGTTACTAGTTACTTCTTTCAAAAGTAATTGAATTACCTTACCAATTACTGTATATAGTAAGTAATATAGTAAGTAATTAGTTACTAGAGAAAGTAACTTTTGAGTTACTTTTAAGTCTGCTTTTAAAATGTCAATATGAACAGTACTGAACAGTCACACACACAATAAACCTAATTTTTAGACCTATTCATTGTTTCAATGGGCCTTCAAATCAATAGCCTTGTGCATGAGTTCTCAAACTTTTTCCGACCCCAAAACATTCTACAATGCATGAAGGCCTCCCTGACCTTGTTTTGCGCCACCCTCACCATCTAGGTGGTTTGATAGATATGTACAGCACACTGCCTACTGCTTGCCTTCTACTACTACTACTACTACTAGTAGTATGCATGGTGGTGCACTGACACTGAATTCTGCAATATAGTAATTAGTAAGTTATTATTATCATTATTATTGCAATCCTTCTGTAGGCTACATGGAATGAGTTCAATAGGATGTAATGTGAAACAATGTTAAATGGCCTATTTTCAAAGCAGTTATTGTCTGCTCACACACACTTCTACTACTACTACTACTACTACTACTAGTAGTAGTATGCATGGTGGTGCACTGACACTGAATTCTGCAATATAGTAATAAGTTATTATCATTGCAATCCTTCTGTAGGCTACATGGAATGAGTTCAATAGGATGTAATGTGAAACAATGTTAAATGGCTTAATTTCAAAGCATTACATTACATTACATTACATTACATTTGGCTGACGCTTTTTAACCAAAGCGACTAACAACATGGTAAACAGTAAGTTTTAGAACAATTCTCACAATTTTAGGACAGTTTAAAAAAACATTAGAGTACAGTAAGAATAAGTGCGTCGGTGAGTGCTGTTTTTAACAGTTACTTGTCAGTTTAAAACGGCTGGTGAGTGCTAGGATCAGTAAGACTTGTTGTAAGTGTTGTTATGAGAGTAGATGTTCTCTAAAGAGCTGGGTCTTCAGGAGTTTTTTGAAAGTGGTTATTGTCTGCTCACACACATATACAACCTTAGGTTATCCTCATCCTGCTTTGAACACAGTTGTATTATATAGCATTTTAAGCGCCGGCAGTTTGGGAAAAGCCTGCGCTGCACAAGTGCTGACCTACCAAAATAAGTTCTAATGCGCGTCCGAGGATTTGGGGTTGTCGCACACTATGCAGAAGGTTACTCTTCAGCTGATAAGGTGTTCCAGAGAGAAGTTGCATGTTCCGTCGCAGACAAATGAATCCATAACACCATGGACGTCAATTCCGATGTAAACATCTGGTAAGTGAAATCTGCATTTTCCTCTCAAGTTAAACGTGTGCTTGCTTGTGCCAAGGCTATATATAGGCTACTGTATGTATGCCTATTGGTGTTGTGGCGTGGCTATGTTGTAAGAATGAGAAATTGATATAATGAGGCTTTTGCGCTATAGGCGAAAAAGAGCAGAGATAAACAAAAATGCGCTTTTACTGTAGTGGAGCTTACTAGATGGAAACGAAAGGGAAAATGCTTTTAAGATGCCCATTTAAATTGTAGCCTAATGCACTCTTGTGTGTTTTAGCATAAATCCGAAATAAGGAGGAATGTGAGGAGGCTCCTATTAACTGTAAAGAATGCATCTGCAATCTAAACATGAAACACAATGTCAGTAGATGTTAGACCAGAAGCAGCAAATGTGCATTGTAACGCATTACTCCCAACACTGATTCTTACATAGGTGTTGCTATTGTCAAGGTGGGACAGGGCAGAGTGAAGTAGAAATGGCATCCTCTGTGCTCCTGTTCTGATGGTAGGCGAATTGAAAGGGGTCCAGTGCGGGTGGTAAGCAGTTCTTGAGGTGGGCCAGGACCAGCCTCTCGAAGCAGATATCAGTAGTGGTGTATTAGCCCAGATATCAGTAGTGAAGTAGGCCCAGATATCAGTAGTGGTGTATTAGCCCAGATATCAGTAGCGGTGTGGGCAGTGTTGTGCCTGAATGTGTTTATTGAACGCTCATATTTTGGGCGAACGTGAACTGAACGTACTGTATTACTGCCTGATGAACGTTACTGTGAACTCGTTCATTCTGGTGTCTGTGAACGGCACGCTCTCTCAGTTTAACTTCGTTCAATAGGATGGCAGATTTCTAAAGAGCCTTCCAGGCGAAACCCCGGCTAAAACATACCGTAAACAGGCCTTTTCAATTACTGTCTGAACAGTGTGGAGCTGGAAGTTGTTTTTCTGAACTTTCTAAAGATGGCAGTCAACAACTTTATACTGTTGGGGAGAGTTTGGCATTGTTTAGGAAATGTGCAAGCACCTGTATACAAAAACAAAATCTAAAACAACCATGTAATACTGTTGCAAGAGAACCCAAAACACATAGGAACAAGTATCCAAATACTTGTGTAACAGCATTAGTCTGTGCCAACACAAGCACTCATAATATTCATCTTCTGTTGCTACACATTCATTCCAACAGCATCCTTATGGACCAAGCCTTCTCTGTGTGCTGCTCCTTTAGGAAACTCCATACAGCAGAGGCCACCTGGTGGACACATTGGCCATTACAACCTATTGACTTATAGTCATTCACATAGATGTGTGCGAAAAAAGAAAGAGGCTTTTTTAAATGTCAAAGTGACGTCTTTATTGAAATCATACAGCAAAATCATCAGCGTCATGTATCTCTCACTCACTCATGCACTCTCATATACATACTCACACACACACACACACACCTGTCTTTCCTCAACACACAAACCTGTTTAACACGCACACACAGACGCACGGCATGCACACGTACACACACACACACACACACACACACACACACACACACACACACACACACACTTGAGTCACTTTGACTCAGAGCAAACTAGTGATGGGCAAATGAAGCTTTAGTGAACCACTAAACCACAGCAGTGTGAAGCTAGCAACACTAATGAAAAAATCCAATATGGCTGCCACATGTAGATTTTTCAACATAAAAGTCCTTACCCAAACCAGTTTATGTAACCAAAATATTGGTTTGCTAAGGACTTTATGTTGAAAAAATGTATGTGTGGCGACCATCTTTTGCTTTTCAGCTAGTGTTGCTAGGTTCACACTGCTGTGGTTCAGTGGTTCACCAAAGCTTCATTTGCCCATCACTAGAGCAAACAGAACAGTGTGGACTTGGGAATCTGCTCTCCAGATCCTACTGCATAAACATTTTACTACTGATGGGTCATCAACAAGCACCTACGCATCAGTGATGAGGTCATCAAGAGTTGTATATGCATCAGTGATGTCTGTCTGTGTGTGAGTGTATGTATGATTACAAGTTCATTAGTTAAATCAGCGCCGGTGGCTTCCTCTAGAGACTCAGGTGGGGGTGGGAGGAGGCTTAAGGCACCTGGACTCTGCCCCTCCTCTTCGCATCAGTTAGCAGAGAAGCCCTTAGTGGAGAGGAATCTGTCCATCATGTCAAAGGACCTCTGGGGTTGGTCGTAGGGAAGTATGTGCCCGCCCCCCCGCACGATCACCTGAGAGACGGGGACAGGAAGAGGCTGGTGAGTGTGAGCGGTCATCCAACAAGGCCTCGGTCTCAGTCGCGCACGCACGCACACACACACGCACGCACGGACAAATACACCAAAGCGCACACACACTCCCTTAAACATACACACACACACAAAGTTGTGGCCACTTTGGCCTCTCAGCTGTTTTCTACTTATTTTGTCTGCCTCTCCTCTCGTAGGCCTGATCCCGTGTATCCCGGGATAGGGGGTGTGCCAGCGTACGGGGCGTGTCCCACCTTGCCGGATAAATTTGGCCTGGCCTTCCAGAGATGCGACGGGAGCTTTGCGTTGTGTTTTGTCCTGTTGTTGTTAAAGTCCTTTTGTATTATAAATGTTTTCATGTAATTAAAAACCTAGACGTGAATTGTCGCACTGTCTCCTGCCCCATTTCTTTGTTACCTTTGAGCCGGGTAACACACACACACACACACACACACACACACACACACACACTTCACCTAAGTTGGACCATACTGTGATGTGTCTGAACACACACTGACACACACACACAAAATTGAACGTGGCCATGTTCTCCCTGCTCTCACCTGGAAGAACTCTCCGACCTGCCGCACGTATCCGGCCACCTCAGGGTCACCAGGCTGCAGTCGCCACGGGAACCGTTCAGCCTTTTTGTACTCGTCCACTCCGGTCCAGTTGACGGTGGGCAAGAACCGCTGAGTCAGAGGGGCGGCCACGATCACGTCCAGCTGACCACTGTAGATCAACACCTGCGCACACACATACACACACACACACACAACGCTCAGTCACTGGGGCAGCCATAATTATTGATCAAACACAGAGAGAGAACACAAGATTAGCCTACACACACACACACACACACACACACACACACACACACTAACTTTGAGATCATTGGATCAGGGATTCCTAAAATCACTTCCTACTTCACCTAAACTTTACAAACTGAAAATAAACAGCATCAGCAGTCAGGAAACGCTGTATGTGGGCCTACCTTTCCTGTAAATAAATGTACACATTCTTCCAACTTCAATTTGTGATGTTTGCAAGCGTTGTTACTACGGTTTACTAAAGCCACTTTTGATTTCAAAACTATAGCGTCATCCCATCTCATCGCTGATTGGTTGGCCCTTTTTGGGGTCTGTTGGAAAACGTTAGTGAACTATGGTGTCCCAGACTACCATTTCCCTGAGAGGAGATCTAGGTGGGCGTGGCCAGGCTAGGGCGCCAATGTTCTGACGGCAACGGCCAACTCGTTCCACCATTGAGGAACCACAAAAGAGGATCGTGTGGTTTGCTGTGTAGACGGCAGTGACAGACAATGTTGCTTGGAAGAACGCAGCAGCCTCTAGGATAAGAGGACATTACACCTCAGCATATACACACACACACACACACACACAGTCATTGTGAGTGAGTGTACTAATGGTAAATAAGTCTGTGTGTGTGAGTGCATGAGCTGGTCTGTCAGTCATCTTTGTGTGTATATGTGTGAGTGGCTTTTAACTGAGAATGAATTTTTGTTGTGTTTTTATGTGTGTGTATGTGCGAGTGTGTTCATGTTTGTCAATGTAAGAGCCTAATGTCTAATTGTGTATGTGTGTCCATTTGAGTCTGGTGAGTGTGTGTGTGTGTGTGTGTGTTTTTACCCTGTAGTTGTCCATGAGGACCCCGAGCCAGGGTTTGATGCTCTTCATGACGTCCTGTAGCAGGTGTTTCTCCACCTCAGAACCATCGTGGAATGTCAGGTTCCCAACATGGATGCTGCTCCGCACCAACGGCAACGTCACAAAACTTGCAAAGTACTCCTGATCTGCTGGCTCCTACAGAAAGGTGTGTGTGTGTTTATGTGAGAGAGAGAACACAACTGTGTGTGTGTGTGTGTGTGTTTGTGTATCGATAATTGATCATTAAGAATTTCGTTGATCACGTTAATTTGTTGTCGATTAAACTAATGCAGGTTGCATTGCGTAGTGAGTCTTGAAGCAATGAAATGAATTTCACTGTGTGGCAGCGATTAAACTTTTTACCACACGGGGGCAATACTCAGTTACCTGCGAGTTTCCGTTTTGATTTCAAAGGTAATCATGAAGAGGTCACGGCGAAGTGTGGTGTGGGACCACATGCACCGCAGTGTTTGCAGTGGACTGCAGTACGACGCGGCCACGACTCAAATGATGTAGGCTGCCACTTAAACAAAGTGCATCCGACCCTGGTTAATGTCGGCGGCAGTGCATCCTGCTCTCAGTCTCCACCTAGCATCACCTCTGCATTAGCGCGGAGGAGCGGAATAAGGTTCCCCAGGCTGTGCTAGTTAGCGCGGAGGAGCGGAATAAGGTTCCCCAGGCTGTACTAGTTAGCGCGGAGGAGCGGAATAAGGTTCCCTGGGCTGTGCTAGTTAGCGCGGAGGAGCGGAATAAGGTTCCCCAGGCTGTGCTAGTTAGCGCGGAGGAGCGGAATAAGGTTCCCTGGGCTGTGCTAGTTAGCGCGGAGGAGCGGAATAAGGTTCCCCAGGCTGTGCTAGTTAGCGCGGAGGAGCGGAATAAGGTTCCCCAGGCTGTGCTAGTTAGCGCGGAGGAGCGGAATAAGGTTCCCTGGGCTGACCAAGTTAGCGCAGAGGTACCTGTGCATCCTGGCAACGTCAATCCCCTGTGTTTTCGGCGGCTGGACTGACGGTCACCAGGTTGCGGTTGCA
>NC_063201.1:24438943-24453943 GCF_017589495.1 Alosa alosa
ACCTTGAATTCCAGCTTAACTGAACCTAATATAGCTGCTTTCAGACACAACCTCCGCAGTAAAACATATTATGCAGATCTTTGTCAAGCGGAGGTCCGACCCTTCGGGTGATTCAGATATGATGCTAACATGCTGACATTATATGTGAACGACACCGACGCACATGAACAGAATCTCTGCGTGGTTGAACAAGTTGAACATGGACATGAACAGAATCTCTGCGTGGTTGAACAAGTTGAACATGGACATGAACAGAATCTCGGCATGTTCTTCGCTTCGTTCAGACATGAGCTCATTTACATACTGTACGTCGGAAATACTAGGAGGGGAGTAATGTAACAGTCGGAAATACAAATGGCCGGTTACCGGTATGTTGTTCAGATATACGGCCCAACCGCTTGACATCCGCAGAACATGCAGACTTGCACGTAGGCCTGAAAGCAGCTAATCATACAAATAATGAAATTGGACCAGGGTCTTGTCTTGGACTCACACAAACACAGACACACACACAGAGAAGAGGGTCTCGTCTTGGACTCACACAAACACAGACACACACACAGAGAAGAGGGTCTCATCTTGGACTCACACAGACACAGACACACATACAGAGAAGAGGGTCTCATCTTGGACTCACACAAACACAGACACACACACAGAGAAGAGGGTCTCATCTTGGACTCACACAAACACAGACACACACACAGAGAAGAGGGTCTCATCTTGGACTCACACACACACAGACACACACACACACAGAGAAGAGGGTCTCATCTTGGACTCACACAAACACAGACACACACACAGAGAAGAGGGTCTCATCTTGGACTCACACAGACACAGACACACACACAGAGAAGAGGGTCTCATCTTGGACTCACACAGACACAGACACACACACAGAGAAGAGGGTCTCATCTTGGACTCAAGTGGAAGTGTAAAATAACTTCACCTGGCTGACACGTGTGTGTTCTGGGTGAGATGCTTGGTTCTGGTTTAGCCCCTCTCTGTGTGTGTGTGTGTGTGTGTGTGTGTGTGTTTCTCAGACAGTAGTCAGTGTTCTAAATTATAGTCCCATAATTCGGGACACACACACACACACACACACCTCCCTAAAGAATGTTCTAATTCTTAATAATAAAGGAACCATTCAGAAAATACACCAGGCAGGTACACAGCTGCTAAAACTCACACACTGACACAGTCACTAACCAGATTATCTATGTACATAACACACACACAAGGTTATCAATGCACAGAATGCACACACACACACACTCACACTCACTGGGTTATCAATGCACAGAACATCAAGACACACACACACACACACTTACCAGGTTATCAATTCACAGAATGTACACATGCACGCACACACAGAGACGGATACACACACACACACACACACACACTGACCGGGTTATCGATGTACAGCACTGAGTAGTGAGCGGTCCATGGGTAATCTCTCAGGCCCACTGTAAACAACAAACACAAACAAACAAACATCAACACCATGTACCGACAACAAACCATCAACACCATGTACCGACAAACAAACAAACAAACAAACAAACAAACAAACAAACAAACACCATGAACCGACAACAAACAAACAGACAAACAAACATCAACACCATGTACCGACAACAAACAAACAGACAAACAAACATCAACACCATGTACAACACTACACTTTTTTTCAATACTAGTTCAAAAGGTACACATAAAAAGATTGGTGAGGAGCAGTGAATGCCGGTCTCTCACCAGTCACACACACACAAACACACACACAGAAAAGGAAGCCCTCCTTTTCACAAACCCGCCTGACCCTTCCTGCAACATTTTAGCTAACTATTTTCCTCCTACAATGCAAACACAAACTCTGATAACGTTCCCTTCTGGTCCTGCACAATCTCTCTCCCCAAAGACACTTTGTGATTTCAGCCCTGATTGGGAAGGGGGTAGTGTATGATTATGCGGGGGTCGCTCACAGAAGAGTGGTGGTCTCTCACCGGTTATGTTGGGTGTTACGACCCTCTCTGTCTCTGGCTGTCTGTGCTTCCACGGAGCCTTGGCTGGCTGGAGACGGCAGAGTGCTTGATTGCCAATTAAGACACACCTGTGCGCAAATGGGCTTTAAAGGCCAGACCAACTTGCCCTCTCTCTCTCTCCCAAACCAGACACACACAGACATACATTCATGCACGCATTCACTCACTCTCATACATTTCCCTTGGACTATACAACAAACATTCACCACACTCACACTGATTTTTCCTGCCGGCGTTCCAATTACTACACTCTCAACCAGATGATCCCACATCCCCTAGACATACTTTTGTGATACCAATAAATATTTGTGATTATTTCATTCAGTGTTCGTCTCCCTTTCATGTTTTCGGTCCATACGAGCCTGGGCCGTAACATTGGGGTACAACACGTAAGGGCCATATTTACACACACACACAAAAGAGTGGTGATGAGCGGTCAGTGCTGGTCTCTCACCGGTTATGTTGGGGTACACCACGTAAGGGCCGTGCTCCACAAACAGCCCAAACATGGAGGTGCCACCAGGTCCCCCCTGCAGCCACAACAACACGGGCGCCGACTCAGGCCTCTCCTGTGACACACACACACACACACACACACACACACACACACACACACACACACACACACACACACACACACACACACACACACACACACACACACACACACACACACACACACACAACAAAAATGATTCCCTGTGATTGGTGTATGAATGGTCCACTGCATGCTGTTTAAGGTAAAAGCAGAATACACACATACACAGATCAATGACATAAGTCTGCACACTCTGTAATACAAAAACACCAAGGTCGCACAAGTGTACGTAAAGGCCAGTCGTCAGCAGGGACTGCTGTGTGCGAGAGCCCACTCAGCATGTATTGGTTGGACTTACACATGCCTACAATAAAACACACACACGTCCTATAAATCACTGTGACTGAACCATACATTCAAGGACACACAATCCTGTCCATGATGAAACACATACCTTGCATGTCAATAAGACTCTGCGCGGGCGCGCGCACACACACACACACACACACACACACACGTCTACAGTAATAAAGTTCAGACAGACACATACATTGCATGGCTATAAAACACTGCACATGACTATCATTACACACCACTGTATATCATAGGCGGAGTTTGACATTCGAGTCAGGGGGGGGGGCAGACAAAAAAAAACAAACAGTATGAGCACATATGGAGAAAACAAACATGTTAAATAAAGATATAATTACATTGTAACAATTTAACAATTAGGCCCTTATGAAATCCAATGCAGCACGGTTGTCTTGAAACGCCAATAGACAATGTCGCCTAGCAGTTGAAAACATTCGGGGCTTAGCCCATAGAGTCTGGTTGCTGCTCACTTTTGATAAATTAATCCACCGCCTCTAGCCTCATTTGAGTCACATTGATTAAATGTTTTGTACAATCATATTTTGTCAATTAAAGAATGTAATGACATTTCTGTTTGCTATTAAAAATGAACTATATAGCCTAGTGTAACGGATGCCAGCTAGCTTAGCTGTGCTTGTGGAACGTTAAACCTCCGACGCCTCAAGAGTGCTGCTGGCATTCGAGCCACCTAGCAGAGTGGAGTTTTAAATAACAAGATGCATCGGTTCATGTATGCTTAGCTTAAGGAGAACGAGTCATTGAAAACTCAAATTCGATTCTATAAAGGCAAAGTAAATAAACTCCAAACTGTAGGCTACTGAGTGCAGGGCAGACCTAAATCATAGCGAGAACTCGAAGAATCAAAGGAAGTGTTCACCTACAGTCTGATGCCTCTCCAAACGCAGAAACGAAGCGCAATCACGCCATTATACGTTAAGACATAAATATTCATATTTTGCTGTAATTCAATGACACGAAAAAAAGTAATCCACAGCGATCAGTAGGCCTAGATGCACAAAAAGGGTCATGGTGTATCTAGCCAGGCCTACGCGCGTCACATTCACCAGCCAGTTCCAAACAGGTGAACAAGGCTTCACCACTTTGCTGTTTAAACAAAGTGGCATAAAAAGTCCAAAACTACACACAACGCAAAATCAATTAGTAATTGATTAATTTTTGAAACAATGCAATTACCCGTTTCCACCAGGGGGGGCAGTGCTCCCCCTGCCCCCCCACTAACTCCGCGTATGCTGTATATCAGACTTGCAGTCTACTATAGGCCCTGGTCAAGAGAGAGACTGTGTGTGTGTGTGTGTGTGTGTGTGGTGTGTGTGTGTGTGTGTGTGTGCTATGCATTACTGAGAGAGAACCAGAGGAAGACACTGTCTTCACACCATACACTAATATGAGATATATTCCATATATAATTTGTGTGTGTATGTGTGTGTGTGTGTGTGTTACCTGTGCAGGGAAGAACCAGAAGAAGAGGTTGCTGTTGTAGGCCTTGTTGACGGTCAGGTACCCCGAGTAGCTCTTCACATTGGCTCCAGGTAGAGGGCCCACCAGACTCAACTTCCTGGCTGCAGCGCGCGCACACACACACACACACACACACACACACACACACACACACACACACACACAACACAGACTCAACACGTCTGTCTCTGATCAGCCTCTAAAGTGTCCGGTTGCCACATTGGCTGCTGTGTGCCAGAGGACTGCACACACTAAAAGGCCAAGAAGTCCAAAAGTGTGTGTGTGTGTGCATGTTCAGTCAGGAGATTCTCAGTGCACATGCTGACAGGTGGCTGATCTGCCAAACAAGGTCATCATATCGCCAAACAAGGATTGTCTGGTCAGTCAGACTAAACAGAGGAAATACTCACTGTTGACAACTGAAGTTCCCCAGTAAGGAGATAATTAGGTCGCTAAACAGTGACTAAAACCCCGCTCACCTTCCTCTATCCGCCCGTCCTCGAGATAGGGCGTCAGGAACAGGGGTTTCCCGGGGTCCGGCCCGCCGCTGCCGCTGCTCACGCGGTGGGACTTTCGGCAGAAGAAGCTGGAGCATCCCCTGGACCGAACCGGCTCCACGAGCGCTAGCAGAGCGAGGAGACAGACGGTCTCCTTCAGCATCCTGCGCACAGACAGCACGGGGACACACGGGAGAGGAGGGTGAGGAGGCGACGCGATATCTGTGAAGCTAACGCCTCAGGAGACTTGGGCTGGGTAGGGTTACGCTGTTCAATCATACATCAATCCGCCACTTGCATTCCAACCGAGAGACTGATGCAGTTTGCTGTCTTACCGTTAAAGCCTTATGTCAAGGACATGAAGGCTACTTGTGTCGCCAAGTTAATTAGCCTACATACACAGATTACAAATGCAAGAGCACTACTCAACAATACAAACCAACATCGGCACTTGCCAGACTATGATTGAATGTGCTAAGTGATCATTTCTCTTTTGTAGTTAGTTTGAGAGCCTTACCTTGCCTTTTCCGTGGCCGAGTAGGCTAGGTAGAGAAACCACGTAGCAACAGTTCGTCCGCACTGGGCAACTGTGTGAAATCACGCTGCAGCTGCGAGACTAGTCACATGATCTGATGGATCAGCAGGTCATGTGATTTCAGGGTTGTTTCCTTTTTTAAAGCTTCTCATTTTAAATGACATGTCTGATCAGAGGTTGAAACTCTCATCCACGGTCAGCAGAATTTGCTTTGCTGTGTGTGTGTGGACTGCGGGCTCTCCCGATACAAAACCTCAAATGGAGTACAAGTTTGTTTCCGCTTAGTTCGCCGCAGCTGATTGGCTGTTTCATGTTCGCCTTTCAGCAGGTCCCAGATCAGTTTAGTCCATAGACTGTATATATAGAACATATAGTCTATGGTTTAGTCATGATTGTGGAGGCCAGACGGACCAGTCCCCATAAAAGATGAGAAGAAAAGACAATAGGCCCTCGGCACGCCGTTCCCCGGTAGCACTAACCAAGCGGCTGTAGCATAGGCTACTACAACTTGCCTATAAAGTGAAATTGGTTATGAAAGAAAAACCCACCGCTTACTTGCATGGATGTTGGGAGCAACAAAGCAATACGACTGTTCATGTCAAACAAAATCATAGCGAAAATGTACACCCCTATTGAGTAATCGGTCCCGGCGCGCAGTAGCCTAGACTAGATAAATTATTATTTTAAAAGTGTCGGCTACAATTAAAATAAGTTGCAGTAGTGCAGCTCAGATTATTCAGAGCGACTCAGGTGATAGGTATTCTCCCAGTCAGTGGTTCGCTCTACCTGTTGGCCACACTAGCCCAGTCGTGCTGCCAGGGAATGTGTGGAGTGGGCGCGTTCTTGCCCGCCTGGCACGGCTGCATGTGCACACGTAGGCTCGCCTCCACCTACCCGATTCCGCTTTAAGAAGGCGGAAACCTGCTGCGCTCCCCAGTCTGTTTATTACGAGCCTCCAGCGGCACATGGAAACGCGCCTGCAAATCCGTCCAAACATGGCGAAACCGTATGGCGCTCCTCTCAGCGAGAGCGCGCACTAAATACAGCCCACCTGGGTTAGGACTCCAGTACCGGCCAGAAGCCACGAGAAGCCATACTTTCTGCTGTCATCGTTGCTATCGCACTTGCAGCGGTTCCAACTGTTCCTGACACCATGGTTGCGCCACCGCTGCCACACAGGCGCGGATAAATGCGGCAACGCAGGAAAAGCTCTGTCCGCCTCGATCAACACCGAGCGCAGTAAGAGAGACGCCCCGCGGGGCTGGATTTTAAAGCGAGTCCGCGCGGCAGTGCGGAGAGAAACTCCCTCCGGGCCCCAGACGAGCTTAGAGAAGAACCGAATCAGAGCAGAGGGCGAAAAAGTGAAATGGGCGAATCGGCCGCTGCCACCGAGGACACCTTAACTTAACATAGCCGCGAGAGGATCGGCGGGATGGCAGCCTCCAGCAACTCCAGTCTCTCCGGATCCTCGCTCTCCTCCGGTGAGTGGACTTTCGAACTCCCGAGGGACTCTGATGATGATGATGATGATGGATGTTATTAGCCTATTATTCCTATTTGGTTATTACACGTCTACTACTGCTATTTCTGTTTGCCAGTGCAAGCTGATATTTCATCGCTTAATTAGCCAGACAAGGTCTCAGTGGTCAGCAGCCCAAAAGGTTTCTTTAACTTTGAGCTTGTGTAGTCCTGACAGGTGAGCTTATTTAGCCCTTACAGGTGAGCCTGTGGTGGAAAGACCTCACATGGACTGTCCCTCTCTGCTTTCTGAGCATGACTCTAGTCTCACCATGTTCCTCTGGACACGCAGCCAGTCGCACAGCAGCTGTGTAGTCGAGGAAGCACATTGTTCCAGTTCACTGTGTCACATGCCTGTCAAACAGTGCGCTCGTTTTTCTCAGGGTCTGGACCAAACAGTGTGCTCGTGTTACTCAGGGTCTGGACCAAACAGTGCACTCGTGTTACTCAGGGTCTGGACCAAACAGTGCACTCGTGTTACTCAGGATCTGGACCAAACAGTGCACTCGTGTTACTCAGGGTCTGGACCAGGCATCATGGAGTCACAGACACTGTAAAGAGGAGGCTCAGAGTGGACACTGTAAAGGGGAGGCTCAGAGTGCAGGATAAGTTCAGTGGCAAAGGGAACAAATACTTCAGTTAGTCTGCAGAGACCCTCTCAATAGTAGCATAGACACATATCATCATTTTTTGAATCTAGTTAATGCGTTAAAAGAGTGATTTACTAGCCAGATCAGGGCCGGATCAGAGCCAGGTTAGAGCCAGCTGTGTTTGAGATGTGGGGCAGACAGTGTGGCTCAGCGCTCCTGTCATTTCAGCACTGACACATGACCATGACTGCAACAAATATAGCATGAAGCGGCTCCCTCCATCTGCACTTATGTGTGTGTGTGTGTGTGTGTGTGTGTGTTTATGTTTGTGTGTGTGTGTGTGTGCTTGTGTGTGTGCTTGTGTGTGTGTTTGTGTGTGTGTGTGTGTGTGTGTGTGTGTGTGGAGCTGTGTGTGTGTGAGTGTGTGTTTTTGTGTGTTTGTGTGTGTGTATGTGTGTCTGATTTCATAGAGCAATATTTGTTGAGCTGTGATTGGCTGCCGTGGGATGAAGCCTGTCTAATTGCAGGAGGAGGATATGGCTTCTCCTGGCGTGGTCGACTTGTGGCTGCCAACACACACACACACACACACACACACACACAAGCTGAGTTGCTGGCTGTCACAACCAGCACTTGTTTTATTTTTACTCCCACGGCTCCAGTCAGCTTCTCATAGCTCTGCACTGTACACACACACACACACACACACACACACATGCTGAGCTGCTCTGCACTCTGTCACAGCCACGCTTTCCAAGACAGCCCACTGTTAACACACATTACCACCAGATGGCCCAGCACACTACTAAAACAACAAACAAAGACAACACCACCTCTTCCAGCCATCACACTACAAACACATGTGTGTCTGTGTTTGTATGTGTGTTTAAATGTGTGTGTGTGTGTGTGTATGCTAGCAAGGGAGCCAAAAGCAAGGGAGCCAAAACCCATGGGTGCTAGCATCTCTTGCTAGCAAGGGAGCCAAAACCCATGGGTGCTAGCATCTCTTACTAGCATGTCTCTGAAGGGAGGTTTATTCATGCACACACACACACACACACACACACACACACACACACACACACACACACACACACACACACACACACACACACACACACACACACACACACACACACACACACAACTTTTGTACTAGCTGGCTACTCACACCACAAGCACGCTGGCAGCATATAGGCTACAGTACACTGCTACACACTGTGTTGCTAACACTGACTACAAACAGTCTGTTGTCAATGTCAGTATAGTCTACACTATCTATAGACAGTACGGTACGACTAGCAAATGACAGTAAGCACTCTGCTGAGCATGCTACAAGCAAGCTGTGAACGGAAAATATTCCAGACACACTATTTATTATCTAGAGGTTTACTGGTGTATTTGTGTATACACAATAATGTGTTGTTGTGCTTGTGTATAAAGATATGTGTTGGTGTGCTTTTCTGTGTAGAAAGTGAGTTTGTGTGTAGAGAATTGTGTGTGTGTGTGTGTGTGTGTGTGTGTGTGTCTGTGTGTGTGTGTGTGTGTGATGATGATGTGTGAGAGAAAGAATATGTGTGTGTGAATGTGTGTGTGTGTGTGTGTGTTGTGTCTAGAAATGTGTTGGTGTGTTTGCATTGTAGAGTTTGTGTTGTAGAATGATGTGTTGCTGTCTTGCCACATCTGTGACTGTAACTCTTGAATTTTTCATCATCAATCATTGTGCACAGCATATATGTGTCATCTGATCTGATCTGATCTCTGTGTGTGTGTGTGTGTGTGTGTGTGTGTGGGTTATGGTCAGATATCATAGGAACAAGTGTGTGTGTGTGTGTGTGTGTGTGTGTGTGGGTGTGGGTTATGGTCAGATATCATAGGAACAAGTGTGTGTGTGTTATGGCCAGATATCATAGGATGAAGTGTGTGTGTGTGTGTGTGTGGGGGGTTATGTGGTGAATATCATAGGAACAAGTGTGTGTGTGTGTGTGTGTGTGTGTGTGTGTATGTGTGTGTGTGTGTGTGTGGGGTTATGGTCAGATATCATAGGAACAAATGTGTGTGTGTGTGTGTGTGTGTGTGTGTGTGTGTGTGTGTGTGTGTGGGTTATGGTCAGATATCATAGGATCAAGTGTGTGTGTGTGTGTGTGTGTGGGTTATGGTCAGATATCATAGGAACAAGTGTGTGTGTGTGTGTGTGTGTGTGTGTGTGTGTATGTGTGTGTGTGTGTGTGTGTGTTATGGTCAGATATCATAGGAACAAGTGTGTGTGTGTGTGTGTGTGTGTGTGTGTGTGTGTGTGTGTGTGTGTGTGTGTGTGTGTGGGTGTGTGTGGGGGGGGGTTATGGTCAGATATCATAGGAACAAGTGTGTGTGTGTGTGTGTGGGTTATGGTCAGATATCATAGGATCAAGTGTGTGTGTGTGGGTTATGGTCAGATATCATAGGAACAAGTGTGTGTGTGTTATGGCCAGAAATCATAGGATTGAGTATGTGTGTGTGTGTGTGTGTGTGTGTGTGTGTGTGTGGGTTATGGTCAGATATCATAGGATGAAGTGTGTGTGTGTGTGTGTGTGTGGGGTGTGTGGTCAGATATATTGTGTGTGTGTGTGTGAGGGTGATAGTGGTGTGTGTGTGGGTGTGTGTGTAGGAACCAGATATCATAGGAGTGTGTGTGTGTGTGTGTGTATGTGTGTGTGTGTGTGTGTGTGTGTGTGGGTGTGGGTTATGGTCAGATATCATAGGAACAAGTGTGTGTGTTGTGTGTGTGTGTGTGTGTGTGTGTGTGTGTGTGTGTGTGTGTGTGTGTGGGTTATGGTCAGATATCATAGGATCAAGTGTGTGTGTGTGGTTATGGTCAGATATCATAGGAACAAGTGTGTGTGTGTGTGTGTGTGTGTGTGTGTGTGGGTTATTATGTTATGGCCACAAATCATAAGTGTGTGTGTTATGGCCAGAAATCATAGGATTGAGTATGTGTGTGTGTGTGTGTGTGTGTATTATATCATTGAAGTATTATGGCCAGATATCATAGGAACGTGTGTGTGTATGTGTGTGTGTGTGTGTGTGTGTGTGTGTGTGGGTTATGGTCAGATATCATAGGAACAAGTGTGTGTGTGTGTGTGTGTGTGTGTGTGTGGGTTATGGTGAGATATCATAGGAACGTGTGTGTGTGTGTGTGTGTGTGTGTGTGTGTGTGTGTGTGTGTGTGGGTTATGGTCAGATATCATAGGATCAAGTGTGTGTGTGTGTGGGTTATGGTCAGATATCATAGGAACAAGTGTGTGTGTGTTATGGCCAGAAATCATAGGATTGAGTATGTGTGTGTGTGTTATGGCCAGATATCATAGGATGAAGTGTGTGTGTGTGTGTGTGTGTGTGTGTGTGGGTTATGGTCAGATATCATAGGAATGTGTGTGTGTGTGTGTGTGTGTGTGTGTGTGTGTGTGTGTGCCTGTGTGTGGGTTATGGTCAGATATCATAGGAACAAGTGTGTGTGTGTGTGTGTGTGTGTGTGTGTGTGTGTGTGTGTGGGTTATGGTCAGATATCATAGGATCAAGTGTGTGTGTGTGTGTGTGTGTGTGTGTGTGTGTGTGTATGTGTATGTGTATGTGTGTGTGTGTGTGTGTGTGTGTGTGTGTGTGTGTTTTAGTTAATCAGATCCTAGTGAGTCCTATAATCAGTTATGTGTGATGGCATTCCCCCAGGTATGCCCGACGCTCCTGCTTAACAGTAACTGCAGCAGTAAAACAAACAGTGTAACTACTGAGAAGTCAGACACAGACAACAGCACAGCTGGCATGTTTTTTTGGTGACAGGTGTGTTTGTCGACAGGTGTGTTTATCTGGCATTAACATGGCTAAATACGACAGGTGTGTTTATTTAGCGTTAACATACGAAAGGTGTGTTAATCTGGCGTTAACATACGACAGGTGTGGCGTTAATCTGGTGTTAACATGGCTAAATACCATGGAAATGAATTTGAAGATGATGCCAGTACTAGTTGTTTTCTAGTCCTTTTCTTTAGGAGAGAGTGATCAGGGATAGGAACTGGTCCTTGGACTGGTCTTTCACAGTGGACTGGTCTTTAGGAGAGAGTGGTCAGAAATAGGGACTGGTCCTTCTCTTTAGGAGAGAGTGATCAGGGATAGGGACTGGTCCTTCTCTTTAGGAGAGAGTGATCAGGGACAGGGACTGGTCCTTCTCTTAAGGAGAGAGTGATCAGGAATAGGAACTGGTCCTTCTCTTTAGGAGAGAGTGGTCAGAAATATGAACTGGTCCTTGGACTGGTCCTTCACAGTGGACTGGTCCTGTGATGCTGTGGTTGTGAGAGGCGTTGATGTGGATCACAGCATCACAGCCTACAATGATGATATTATTATTATTGTTTTGCACTGTGTGAGGCAAAGATCAATGCCTCCTCATGATGAAGTTAGATGATGCCTCCTGCTGATTAACTAATGTCAGACTGAGCAGCCGAATGAATGAATGAGCATCCTGTGAGTGATGCTGGCATCACAGTGCTGCGTCTGTCTCTCTCTCTCTAGCTCTCTCTCTTTCTCTTTCTCTCTCTCTCTTTCTCTAGCTCTTTCTCTCCCTCTCTCTCTCCCTCTTTCACTCTCTCTCTAGCTCTCTCTCTCTCTCTCTGCTGGGGCTACATACATATTTCACATGCCTGGGGAACAGGCAGCTCCCTACTCCACTTCTCAAACAGACTGACAGTGTGCATGTGTGTGTGTCTATGATAGAGAGAGGGAGATACAGTGTGTGTGCTTCTCTGTCTGAATGAGGGGCCTTACAGTGTAAAACTGTGGTTGTGTGTGTGTGTGTGTGTGTGTGTGTGTGTGTGTGTGTGTTTGTGTGTGTATGTGTGCGTGTGTGTGTGTGTGTGCTTCTCTGTCTGATTGAGGGGCCTTACCAGTGTAAACATGTGGTTGCAGACCATGGCCAGAGCTGGCTTCAATCTGAGAATTGTGTGTGAGTGAGGGGGGAGGGGGGCAACAGTGGGCAAGTGATAAGGCTGCAGTGAGGATTAAGAGTTTGTTCTGAGCCTATACCCTTGAAAGTACTGCATTTGTGATGTGTGTGTGTGTTTGTGCGTGTTTGTGTGTGTGTGTTTGTGTGAGTGTGGGACTATGTGTGAGTGTGTCTTTGTTTTGGAGTTTATCTATGAGTGTTCATGTGTGTATTTATTTACTAGGATTTTCTTTGCCTGCCTGTTTATGTTTGTGTGTGTGTGTGTATGTGCGTGCGTGTGTGTGCATGTGTTTGTGTGTATGTGTGTGTGTTTGAGATAGTGACTTTGTCAGGGGCATTGGGGGTTTGGCTTTAAAGCTGCTGGTGCTTGTGTATGCGTGTGTGTGTGTGTGTGTGTCTGCATGCATGCATGTGTGTGTGTGTGTGTTTTTGTGGGTGTTTGTGTGTGTGTGTGCATGTGCGTGTGTGTGTGTGTGTGTGTCTGCATGCATGTGTGTGTGTGTGTGTGTGTGTGTGTGTGTGTGTGTGTGTGTGTGTGTGTGTGTGGTGTTTGTGTGCACCTTCTGTCAGGGGTATTGGGGTTTGGCTGTGAAGCTGCTGTCTGCTTTCATCAGATGTGTTTCTGAGGCAACAGCAGTGTGAGAGATCAGAGCAGTCCCTCTCTAGACCTCTCCACAAACACACACACACACACACGCACACAAGCAAGCAGGCTCACACACACACACACACACACACACACACACACACTGCTCTGATCACTCATTAAATAGTGGATTTGTGTCCTGTGCAGGAGATCAAAGCATGATATCAAAGCGCACCTGTTCCCCACCCTGATTGCAAAGTCTGTGGCTTCTGTGTGTGTGTGTGTGTGTGTGTGTGTGTGTGTGTGTGTGTGTGTGTGTGTGTGTGTGGCATCTATACTATTCCATAATGTTTACAGAAGTATATTTAAAGTTCAATAAGAAATAAGAAACAACTAGTCCACACTATAGACATTACAGTGTTCGCACTAGTCCACAACAGACATTAGTGTTCGCACTAGTCCACTACAGACATTACAGTGTTCGCACTAGTCTACTACAGACATTAGTGTTCGCACTAGTCCACTACAGACATTAGTGTTCGCACTAGTCCACTATAGACATTACAGTGTTCGCACTACTCCACTACAGACATTACAGTGTTCACACTAGTCCACACTATAGACATTATAGTGTTCGCACTAGTCCACTACAGACATTAGTGTTCGCACTAGTCCACTACAGACATTAGTGTTCGCACTAGTCCACTATAGACATTACAGTGTTCGCACTAGTCCACAACAGACATTAGTGTTCGCACTAGTCCACCAGTTTTCAGTGTTCACTACCACTGACATTAGTGTTAGCACTAGTCCAGAACATTGGTGTCCACTAGTCCACTCACAGACATTACAGTGTTCACACTAGTCCACACTATAGACATTACAGTGTTCGCACTAGTCCACTACAGACATTAGTGTTCGCACTAGTCCACTACAGACATTAGTGTTCGCACTAGTCCACTATAGACATTACAGTGTTCGCACTAGTCCACTACAGACATTAGTGTTCGCACTAGTCCACTACAGACATTAGTGTTCGCACTAGTCCACTATAGACATTACAGTGTTCGCACTACTCCACTACAGACATTACAGTGTTCACACTAGTCCACACTATAGATTTACATTACAGTACTGCGACTAGTCCACTACAGACATTAGTGTTCGTGACTAGTCCACTTCCAGACATTAGTCTTCGCGACTAGTCCACTATAGACATTACAGTGTTCGTGACTCAGTCCACAACAGACATTAGTGTTCCTCGTGACTAGTCCACTACAGACAGTGTTCTGTGACTAGTCCACTACAGACATTAGTGTTCGCACTAGTCCACTATAGACATTACAGTGTTCGCACTACTCCACTACAGACATTACAGTGTTCGCACTAGTCCACTATAGACATTACAGTGTTACTTTCAGTCCACTGAACATTAGTGTTAGCACTAGTCCACTACAGACATTACAGTGTTCTGACTCAGTCCATAACAGACATTAGTGTTCTCATGACTATCCACTACAGACACAGGTTCGTGACTAGTCCACCATTATTAGTGTTCGTGATCTAGTCCACTACAGACATTAGTGTTCCCATTCAGTCCAATTATAGACATTACAGTGTTCTGCGACTACTCCACTACAGACATTACAGGTTCACACTAGTCCACACTATAGACATTACAGTACTGCATCATTCAATTACACATTAGTGTTCGTGACTAGCCAATCACAGACATTAGTGTTCGTGACTAGTCCACTATATCATTACAGTGTTCGCGGACTAGTCCACTATAGACATTACAGTGTTCGCGACTAACCACTCATATAGACATTACAATTTAGCCCTAGTCCAATTATAAG
>NC_063201.1:24458943-24478943 GCF_017589495.1 Alosa alosa
TTTAACCAGGGACGCTGGAACTCATTTTCATCTAGGGGTGCTCATAGAGGGGGTGCTGTGGGTGGGTAAAAAATTGTTACTGAGTAGATGTGATTCTTTTATTCTGGTGCATTTTAAGGTAGCCTATTGCTACTGGAGAAGGGCATGTTTTCATTCACATTCATAGGCCTACATCCTGACTGCACAAACAAACCTAGCTGAGCTGAGCATTCTTAATTTATAGCATAATGTTACAGTGGCATTGTGTGTTGTCCGGTTCACTTTTTCCTTGGTTATGTATAATTGGCTTTGTGCCACAATTAAATCCATCAAGTAGATAACAGAATCAGTAGGCTACCAGTTTTGTTTCATTGTACCAGGCCTACTGTATGTCAAAAGCAGGCTTGGATGAAGCTGGGAAGGATTAAACACCACGGTTTCCCACACAGGGTAATCATCCGTGATAATCATGATATTTGAAATGAAAACGGTAATGGTTATCGTCAACATTTTTATCGCGGTTTACCATTATACCGGTAATCGTTACATCCCTACCCAGTAAGTCTGTACAATATCATTATGGTATGAAAGTAAGGTAGTGTGTGTGCTCTGCCCTGAGTCAAAATATAGCCGTGGATATGGGTCACATTCACGGCATGCTCCCAACCCTATTCACATCATACCAACCCTACACACACACACACACACACATATACTCTGCACACTGCATACCAACCCTATACACACACACCCAACACACATATACTCTGCACACTGCATGCACCTATATACATACATGACACACACAGACACACACGCACACACGCAGGCACACACACACACACAAAGCAGCAGCAGCTGTCTCATGGTCATGTGTTCTCTGGCCAACATCCCTCTATCCAGGAACTCAGATGGAATTTGTGTGTGTGTGTGTGTGTGTGTGTGTGTGTGAGTGAGTGGAACTGGTTATTTTCTGGTAATCTAAGCAATAAACATTCTCTCTCTCTCTCTGTGTTGTCCTTCTAGATCCAGAAGATTTCCAGCCCCCCATATGGAAGTCCTACTGTAAGTACAGCTCTACACCAGGGCTGTGTCTAGCCATCATTTACATGTACATCATTACATTATTACATCATTACATTATTACATCATTTATATCATGTACATCATTTACATTATTTACATAGTCAACTCATCTGTTTTGTTTTCTATTCACATTATTTACATAGTCAACTCATCTGTTCATCTGTTTTTTATTAATCGGTTAGTTTTTTGATTGATCAAATGTGAGAATTGGTGAAATACCGTAAATGTCGATCTGTTGTTCCCTAAGCCCAAGATTATATTCTCAAATGCCTTATTTGCCTTATAAACTATGGATAAATATAAATATGGATAAATATAGATATGGACAAATATAAACTATGGATAAATATAAATATGGACAAATATAAATATGGATAAATATAAATATGGACAAATATAAACTATGGATAAATATAAATATGGATAAATATAAACTATGGACAAATATAAATATGGATACATATAAACTATGGATAAATATAAACTATGGACAAATATAAATATGGATAAATATAAACTATGGATAAATATAATAAACTATGAATAAATATAAATATTAATAAATATAAACTATGGATAAATATAAACTATGGACAAAAATAAATATGGATAAATATAAACTATGGATAAATATTCATAAATATAAACTATGGGTACATATAAAGATGGATAAATATAAACAATGTATAAATATAAATATGGATACATATAAAGATGGATAAATATAAATATGGATAAATAGTTCACCGTCACAGAAGAGTAAGTAAAGCTGAAAATATTCAAGTTTAGATGGAGTGATGAGAGGAAGGTGAGATGAAGTGATGAGAGATGGAGTGATGAGAGGAAGAAGAGATAGAGTGATGAGAGGGAGGAGAGATGGAGTGATGAGAGATGGAGTGATGAGAGGGAGGAGAGATGGAGTGATGAGAGGAATGAGAGATGGAGTGATGAGAGGAAGGAAAGAAACCTAATCACATTTGTGTCTCAAATGAAACTCTGAGGTGTGTGTGTGTGTAGAGCTGAACTCTGAGGTGTGTGTGGAGCTGAACTCTGAGGTGTGTGTGTGTGTGCAGAGCTGAACTCTGAGGTGTGTGTGTGTGGAGGGAACTCTGAGGTGTGTGTGTGTGTGTGTGTGTGTGTGGAGCTGAACTCTGAGGTGTGTGTGTGTGAGAACTGAACTCTGAGGTGTGTGTGTGTGCAGAACTGAACTCTGAGGTGTGTGTGTGTGTGTGTGCAGAGCTGAACTCTGAGGTGTGTGTGTGTGTGCTGAACTCTCAGGTGTGTGTGTGTGTGTGTGTGTGTGTGCAGGGCGGAACTCTGAGGTGTGTATGTATGTGCTGAGCTCTGAGGTGTGTGTGTGTAGAGCTGAACTCTGAGGTGTGTGTGTGTGTGTGTGTGTAGAGCTGAACTCTCACAGGTGTGTGTGTGTGTGTGGAGCTGAACTCTGAGGTGTGTGTGTGTGTGCAGAACTGAACTCTCTCAGGTGTGTGTGTGTGTGTGTAGAGCTGAACTCTGTGGTGTGTGTGTGTGTGTGGAGCTGAACTCTGAGGTGTGTGTGTGTGTGTGTGTGTGTGTGTGTGTGTGTGTGGGAGCTGAACTCTGAGGTGTGTGTGCAGAGCTGTCCTTCATATTAGAAAGTGCGAAGGACATTTCCCATACAACACCTTTTCTCTCTCTCTCTCTCTCTCTCTCTCTCCTTTTCTCTCTCTTTCTCTCAGTATGTCTGATTGCATCTCTTTTTTCTGTTTCTCTCCCTCCCTCCCTTCATCTCCCTCTTTCTGAGGTAGTTGCAGGCGTGTGCTTTGTGGATGTTTTCCAAAGAGTCCATTGTCCTTGATGTGTTCTGTGGATGCTGTCCAGGTCTTGCTGGTTGCCTGGCATCTCTGTGGTAACAGCCCAGCATCTCTGTTAGATGTCTTCCTGCTCAGTCTCCACCTCCCAATAGGTGGTGCAGGAGTCCTGCTGCTCAGGCCCAAACACACACACACTGCAGGCCCAAACACACACACACACAAACCACACACACATGAGCCCAAACACACACACACACCAGGAGCCCAAACACACACACACCGCAGGCCCAAACACCCACCTCTCAGGCCCAAACACCCACCTCTGAGGCCCAAACACACGCACACCGCAGGGCCAAACACACACACCGCGACCCAAACACACACACACCGCAGGGCCAAACACCCACCTCTCAGGCCCAAACACACACACACTGCAGAGCCTGGAGACACCTGTCAACCCCAAACATGCACCTTACAGGTGTCTCCAGGCTCAAGCACTCACTCACCTCCCAGGTGTGTTGGAAGATTTAATCCACCTGTGCTGCTGTAAACAGGCCAGCTGGCCCAATTATCTGCTCATACAGTCAGGATGGTGTGTAGTATACAGTAAGGATGGTGTGTAGTATACAGTAAGGATGGTGTGTAGTATACAGTAAGGATGGTGTGTAATAAGGATGGTGTGTAGTATACAGTAAGGATGGTGTGTAATAAGGATGGTGTGTAGTATACAGTAAGGATGGTGTGTAGTATACAGTAAGGATGGTGTGTAGTAAACAGTAAGGATGGTGTGTAGTATACAGTAAGGATGGTGTGTAATAAGGATGGTGTATGTATACAATGGGATACAGTAAGGATGACGGCGTGTAGTATACAGTAAGGATGGTGTGTGGTTTGTAGTATACAATAAGGATGGTAAGTGGTTTGTAGTAGTATACAGTAAGGATGGTGTGTAGTATACAGTAAGGATGGTGTGTAATAAGGATGGTGTGTAGTATACAGTAAGGATGGTGTGTAGTATACAGTAACACAGTAAGCATGGTGTGTAGTGCTATTTAGTTATGACACTGGTGACTGTTTCCAGAAAGCGTGTCAGTCTGTATCCTGCACCCAGTTATGAGATGAATGCCTTGGGTTCAGATGTGCAGTCGGTAATCCTCAATGTGTTCAGATGTGCAGTCAGTATAGTAGTGATGCTTTTAGCCTCCAGCGCAGGCGTGTGCTTCTCACAGTGATCACAGCGGGCACAGGGCTGTGTGGTGTGACCAGCGGGCACAGGGCTGTGTGGTGTGACCAGCGGGCACAGGGCTGTGTGGTGCCCAGAGTGACCAGCGGGCACAGGGCTGTGTGGTGTGACCAGCGGGCACAGGGCTGTGTGGAGTGACCAGCGGGCACAGGGCTGTGTGGTGTGCCCAGAGTGACCAGCGGGCACAGGGCTGTGTGGTGTCCAGAGTGACCAGCGGGCACAGGGCTGTGTGGTGCAGGGTGTCCAGCGGGCACAGGGCTGTGTGGTGTCCAGAGTGACCAGCGGGCACAGGGCTGTGTGGTGCAGGGTGTCCAGCGGGCACAGGGCTGTGTGGTGCAGGGTGACCAGCGGGCACAGGGCTGTGTGGTGTCCAGAGTGACCAGCGGGCACAGGGCTGTGTGGTGCCCAGAGTGACCAGCAGGCAGGAGCTGTGTGTGTGAGCCACTATGCTTCTCCATGTGCAGGGAACAGCAGTCTATTCTGTCAGCTAGACAATATGGTCCAGCTTAGTCCAATCTGTCGTTTTCTCTCTTATGGTATCTGTGTCCAGTCTAGTCCAATCTGTGTTGTGTTCTAGACATGCATGAGGTCGTAGGATCCAGGCCCCCAATGGAGCACTGCACTGTGAATGAGAATGAGAATCAAGGAGAAAATAATAAAGATACATACTGTAATGTGTGTGTGCATGTGTGTGTGTGTGTGTGTGTGTGTGTGCGTGTGTGCGTGCGTGTGTGTGTCTTTTAAAGTGTACCAGCTCCAGCAGGAAGCCCCTCGTCCCAAGCGGATCATCTGTCCTCAGGAGGTGAGTGCAGCATACTGCATAGTGTGTGTGTGTGTGTGTTGAAAGAGAGTGTGTATGCAGTGTATGTAGTGGTGTATGTGTTTGTGTGTGTGTGTGCATGTGTTTGTGTGTGTTTGTGTGTTTGTGTTGAGAGGGTGTGTGTGTGTGTTGAGTTGAGAGGGTGTGTGTATGCCGTTCTGCGTGTATAGTGGTGTTGTTTGTGTCATGGCTAACGGTCTGGTTAACTCTGGGACCCGGTTACCAGAGTTACCTGGGTACCTCTGCTAGTACCCCTCTCCCTTTGGGGCAGCCTACTGGTTAGCGCTTCGGACTTGTAACCGGAGGGTTGCCGGTTCGAACCCCGACCAATAGGAACGGCTGAAGTGCTCTTGAGCAAGGCACCTAACCCCTCACTGCTCCCCGAGCACCGCTGTAGCAGGCAGCTCACTGCGTCGGGATTAGTGTGTGCTTTACGGGATCAAAAGAGTATATATAATTATACTATACTTATACTAAATAGTACAACATATATATATACTGACTTATACTTATACTTATACTAACGGTTAACTCTATGGTACCCTCTGCTCTCTGTCTCTGTTCCAGATGGAGAGTCGTCCCCGGCACTACGGCAGAGAGTGAGTCACACTTCACACTCTTAGAGCGTTCACACAACCAGCATCACACACACACACACACACACACACACACACACACCAGTTACTGTTATATATATATATGGCCTGATGAAAGTGGACAGCTAAGAGACATAGGCTACCTCAGTTGTGTGCAAGATCTGCTTCAGTGAAATCTGCGTAAAAGATGAGCAGACAACCAATCTGAACATTTGCTTGTGCACCAACCATACATTGCCAGCCTTTGCTGGGCCTAGCAAAAAAGCTATTGAAGACAATGTACGTAGGCTACAGTGCGAGACATGTAAAAAAGACAATAACAATGTCACAATCAGGAATTATTTGAATAAGACGGTAGTTTTACATAGACTAAGTGCTTAATTTTTGCACACTCTGGCTGACAGTCCTGCATATGCATCAGTTCTAGGCTCAATTTCATTTCCAGCAAAAAGTTTTTATGTGTTAGCTTATGTTAAAGCAGGGTCTATAGAATAACTGCATGTCTGGCGTGTGGGGGCGTAGCATCACGATGGTTGCTTTCCAGCGTGATGTCGTCAACCATCACGATCGGCCCAACTCTACAGGTAGGGCCCACCTAGTTAGCATTGGCTCAACAATAGGAATATATCCCAGAGTAAACAATATACCTGGATTTAGGGTTTGGAAATGGTAGAAGGTATGTGTTGAACCATGAGCTGTGTGTGTATGTGTGTGTGTGTGTGTGTGTTTGTGTTTGTTTAGGTTCCATGGAATGATGTCTAGGGAATGTGCAGACCAGCTGCTTGGTGGAGCTGAGGGGGCATATCTGATCCGGGAGAGCCAGAGGCAGCCTGGGAGCTACACACTAGCCCTGAGGTATGCTAATCATGAGTTAGCACTGTCCTAAACACACGCTAGCCCTGAGGTATGCTAATCATGAGGTAGCACTGTGCTAAACACACGCTAGCCCTCAGGTACAGTATGCTAATCATGAGGTAGCACTGTGCTAAACACACGCTAGCCCTGAAGTACAGTATATGCTAATCATGAGGTAGCACTGTGCTAAATACATGCTAGCCCTGGGTTAGGTACACTAATAAAGAGCAGTGTTTCACACAGAATTGAATTCTATTTGTGGTGGTAGGTCTGCACAATTAATTTGAATGCAACTGTTTTTAACAAATTAGTGCAGTGTGATTATGATTCTAACCAGATTTAAGCACAATTTAGTACAACCAGGAAAATCATTGTGTGGTGGTCAAAGTTGATATTGTGGTGGGCCGCCACAAATAAGTCAATGTATGGGAAACACTGAAGAACATGCACTGCACTAAAAACACGCTAGCCCTGGGATGCAGCTAATCATGATAACCGTGAACACATGCTAGCCCTGGGCCAATCATGAGGTAGCACTGTGATGAAAACATGCTAACCCTGAGGTACACATGAGTGTAATCATGAGGTAGTATTTTATGTGTGTTTGACTTCACTTAACACAAAATATGTTGTTATTTTTAGAGACCAACTCATTTATGACTATCTTTATGGTGTATAGTGATATGTGTGTATAGCCCTGAGCCCTCACGCACTTCACAATTTCACAGTGGGACAGCCCTAAGCCCTCGTAAAGATTAGTGTTTAGTGTGTGCTTCACCTCACTGTGTGTTCACCGTGTGCTGTGTTTCACTAATTCACGGATTGGGATAAATGCAGAGACCAAATTTCCCTCACGGGGATCAAAGTGTTAACAAAGTTGCGGTCTGTGAAGACATTGAGATTCAGCCACTGTGTGTTAGCGTGTTTTAAATTAAACTGGGGAGCATAGGACCCTGGGAGCATAGGACATTGGGAACATAGACCCTGGGAACATAGGTATGCTCCCCTATAAGGTACAGTAGTACTTTAAAGACATGGTAGCCCACTAGCCGTTAGGCAGTATTGTGCAAAACACACAGTTAGCGCTGAGGTAATAGAGCATTAAGCACACCTTATTGGCCTGGGTACCTGCAACTTACTAAATGATGTTGCCTTTATTTTATGCCTCCTCCTCCTCCTCTCTCCCTCCTCTCCTCTCCTCTTTTCCTCCTCCACCTCTTCTCCTTCTTCTACCTCTCTTTTCTTCCTCCTCCTCCACCTCTCTCCTCCTCTTTCTCTATGCCCCTCTGGTCAGGTTTGGAGGTCAGACTCTGAACTACCGGCTGTTCTACGATGGGAAGCACTTTGTGGGTGAGAAGCGGTTTGAGTCGGTGCATGACCTGGTGACGGACGGCCTGATCACGCTGTACATCGAGAGCAAGGCGGCGGAGTACATCGCTCGCATGACCACCAATCCCATCTACCAGCACGTGGGCTACAGCTCTCTGCTGCGCGACCGCATCACGCACAGGCTGGGCCGCGCCCGCACAGAACCCAAACGGGTCACCTTCCAACAGGACGAGAAGGTCAGGCCACAGATACACACACACACACACTATCATGCAAACACAAACACACAGTAACATGCTGATACACACACACACACAGACACACACGCACACTATCATACAAACACACAGTAACATACTGACACACACACACACACACACACACACACACACACACACACACACATCATGCAAACACAAACACACAGTAACATACTGACACACACACACACACACACACACACTTGCACGCAATACACATGTACATACTGATACAAACATACTTATACAGTTTTGTGCTGTGCACATGTCCTAGACTACCATATATTTATACAGTTTTGTGCTGTGCACATGTCCTAGACTACCATATATTTATACAGTTTTGTGCTGTAACCACACTCTGCTAAAGGATTTGTTTGTGCTGCTATTTTAGCATGTTCTCAGAAGGACACAGGTCCATGAAAGCAAATGTGGTTGGGGAATCTCCAAGGACAATTCTTAGAGCATTTGCGTTGTCATTCAGATTTGGAAACCAGTTTAGTTGTACAGGGCAGTTCCAGCGTTATGGATGTGACAATTGGACTCATATTGGTAAACAAAATGCCTTAAAGTGGGGGCAAAATTAGTATCAGTGAATTAATTTGCATACATTTTAATGTCCTCTGAATACTGAGAAATCCTCAAATTGCATATAATCAATTTCATCCTAAGAATACAAGCCATTTTATCAGCGTTATGGATGTGACATGAAATGGACACACTTCTGTGAGAAATTACAGGTTTTCTACAAACTCTGTGAATTTTGAAGGAAACTGCCGAAACTATGATATATGCAGCATGAAGGAGACTTGAATGAACACAAAAAGTGTGTTTTTGAAACTATGCGTCATTTTCGTAATGCATTATGTAGGAAAAACTGGTGTTATGGATGTGACGGTTTCACGTTATGGATGTGAATTTTGATATGAAACAATTGAAATAGTAATCATGAAAAACTAGCAATGAAAGTATTGCTTTCCCAGTGCTCACTAAGATCCACAGGAAGAATCAGGACAACAAGTCATTTAAAATATAAAAAAGAAATTATTTTTTTTCTTTTACCGTCATCACCGACACCAGGGAACATGATACTTGGTGGCCACTCCCCTAAATAACTAGCCCTACCTGAACCGTTGCACCCAAGATGACAAAATATTTATGGTATGTTAGTCTCAAGAGCCCACATTAACCTAACCCATACCCACTCATTTGTGATTTGCACACATAAAGTACATGCACGCGCACACATGCACATGCACGTGCACACACGCACATGCACATGCACACACGCACATGCGCACACACACACACACACACACACACACACACACACACACACACACGCACAGTCGCACACATACAGACAGGCAAGCACGCACACACGCACACACATGAATGCAGACACATAAACACACAAACACAGGCACGCATACGCACATGCACACACACAGACACACTCTTATAAACAAAAGCAAACTCACATATACACACACTCATTTACATGCACATGAGTTGCAGGAGTAGGAGATGGAGACAAATTGACAAGCGTGATTTATTTTTTGAAGAGAATATGCAGGACTGAGAGGGCGGTCATATTTTTGTACCGCTATGCGGTACATCTAGTTTATTGCTGCCGTTACTCATGTTACTCTGTGGGTATTAGCTACAGAGGACCTGACACTTCAAATGCTGGCATATCGCGTCATTTAAAATTAAACTGTGTTAAGCAGATGTGAACGGCAGGCTGAACAGATCTGCAACAGAAGGAGGTTGCTATGTTAACTCCAGCTGCAAAGTCAGCCATCCCTTCATCAGCTAACACGATAATCCAGTTACTGTACAACAACAGTATGACAGTTACGGGAAGATAATCGCTCAGATTTTCAGATTTTTATTAGGCCACTCGGTCATTCCGTGTCAAATCACCCAGTGGCTGGCAGGTCACCCTCTCCCAAAAAATCTGAAAAAAAAATCACAGGTGTTTGTAGACCAAACCTATGCATAAATCTTAAATAGTATATCTGTATCACTAATGGTTCCAAAACTACAGCCCTTTGAAGTTTCAAGTAATTTTAAGCATTGTGGTGAACAATCCTTTTTGTTCAACTTCCAACATTATTGGCTCTTTTGGTATTTCACACACATTAGTGAAACTATGTGAATAGAAGTACATTTTCCTGTTGAATTAAACAATCCAATCAAATCAGGTGTATCTTGTGTAATTCCCCCTCTGCAAAGCTCTGAAAATGGCTATAAATTCATTATGTGAAAAAACATCACCACCTTTGAGGGCTTGTCATTCAAAAAGTATGTGACACAAATTCATCAGATTTTTTCCCCACTCATGTATGGATTATAAGGTCATGTCCATGCATTAACTTTGGTTGTTAACATTATCATATTGTCAGAGCATTTTTATTAAATTGGGCTTGATTTTCAAAAAGCCTGTTTTCATCTTCTGATTTCACTACGTGGACAGTTAACAGGGTTTTTTTTTTATTTTACCATATATCATTCTGTATGTGAGGATCATCTGCCCAAAATTTGGGCTTGTTGCTGAGTTTCTTCATTGAGATAAGATTTTTTACAAATATTGTCTATAAATCCACTGAATTTGTACTTTATCTGCAGTACCACTTTGCACCACATGTGGTGCTCTTTTAATACAATGGAAGTCAATGGAAGAGTAAGAGAGTCACTTGTTTGCGGCACATACCCAATCTAAACACACAGTTTATGGTTCATATGGTTCAAGTAAAAAGGTTTCTAAAATTCAGTGCATTGTCAGATGCAGAAAAATCAATACTAAAGATTTATCATCTTTTTACAAATGCCTCTTGGATCCACGAGTCCTCAAACCTTGTTAGGAATACTTGTGATGGAAAAATATTTGGTCATCTTCATCAAGTGAAATACCTTGATGAACTGAATTTTAGAAACCCATTGTTTCTTGAATATGTTCCAACTTCTTTCCCAGATCACATGGAGACAAAGCACTGATCTCCATCTTGATGCTCTTTGTCTATGTATCACAGAGGACTGCATCCCAAGCATATGACGATGGATATAGACTTTGCCTAACCAGCTGGCTAGAAATTATTAAAGTGCTCACATAGGCACTGATAGGTTGAAGCTGGTGTAGAAAACTCATTACAAAAATGGTAATTGTGCTAAATCCTCTTGCTGCATGTATGATGACCAGTCAGTCTTATATGTTTATAATTTACTTGATCAGTTTATTTTCTCTAAATAAGATTTATGTATGAGTAGTATGTTGTTCATGTTGCAATAATTATTTGGACCAATTCAACTATGAACCATAAACTGTGTGTTTAGATTGGATATGTGCAGCAAACAAGTGACTCTTACTCTTCCATTGACTTCCATTGTATTAAAAGAGCACCACATGTGGTGCAAAGTGGTACTGCAGATCCAATACAAATGCAGTGGATTTATAGACAATATTTGTAAAAAATCTTATCTAATGAAGAAACTCAGCAACAAGCCCAACTTTTGGGCAGATGATCCTCACATACAGAATGATATATGGTAAAATTTAAAAAAATCCTGTTAACTGTCCACGTAGTGAAATCAGAAGATGAAAACAGGCTTTTTGAAAATCAAGCCCAATTTAAAAAAAATGCTCTGAAAATATTAAAATTATAACAACCAAAGTTAATGCATGGACAGGACCTTATAATACATACATGAGTAGGGAAAAAATCTGATGAATTTGTGTCACATACTTTTTGAACGAGAAGCCCTCAAAGGTGATGATGTCTTTTCACATTATGAATTTATAGCCATTTTCAGAGCTTTCCAGAGGGGAAAGTACACAAGATACGTCTTATCCGATTGGATTTTTTAATTCAACAGGAAAATGTACTTCTATTCACATAGTTTCACTAATGTGTGTGAAATACCAAAAGAGCCAATAATGCTGGAAGTTGAACAAAAAGGATTGTTCACCACAATGCTTAAAATGACTTGAAGTTTCAAAGGGCTGTAGTTTTGCAACGATTAGTTATACAGATATACTATTTAAGATCTATGCATGGATTTGGTCTACAAACACCTGTGATTTTTTTCAGATTTTTTCGGAGAGGGTCACCTGCCAAATTGCGCTGAAATTGGGTGATTTCACACGGACTGACCCCACTTGAAAATAGGCTATGGCTAGGCTAATCACTGGAGGTATTTTAATATTATGTTTGTTTTGCTAATGCTTAGGCAAGGCCTCCCTGTGGTTTTGATCAACCTAATAATCTTTGAAATGTCAATTGTAAACACTAAGGTGAAATGCGTTGAAACTGACATGCCACCAGAACAGACGTTTTATTGGCTTTGAGGTATAATAAAGTCTCCAGTCTTGTAAATTTACATTATGTAACATCCATAACGTCACATCCATAACGCACCATTAAAGGTTTTAAAAGTAAGAAAGGGGCACAATTTGGTCATCACACTTTACATTGCTATAAATCAGCTTTGCACAGACACTATGGACATTGTCGCATCAACATTGTATGTGTAGCATAAACTTTTCCTATAAAACGTTATGGATGTGACATGGCCATGGAACTTGCTGACTTTACAAATGTAAGGAGTTGTGCTCTTAAAGGCAAGCTGAGCATAGACATTGCTCTACCATTCCCTTGTCAATGTGGAATTTGTCAAATGACACAATTTGTTTGAACCTTGGGTCCATTTATCCACTTTTTAAATATGTATAATATTACCATGTGAAAAATGTTGTTTCTGGTATGGTTGCACACCATATTTATGATGTGAAAAGAGTTCCATTCTCCATCAAATTCAATCAGATCAGTTACAAACAATAAAATATAGACCTAAATGAAGATTTTAACAACAGTTCTTTTTGTGTATGCACAACTTTTTTTTTCCATGGTAAGGATGACCTTTGCATGGAATTGCCCTACAGTCTTATTTGTGTGTATTGTACTTTGTCCAGAAACTTGTGCTGTAATGTTTACAATGCAATTGTGGCGCGCAATTACAGGCCTTTCAACAAAGAGCACCTGTTCATTATGTACACTGTTGATTATGTTGTTTTATCACTGTGCAGCAAGCAGTGCTGTTTCGCCAACCACAGAGAGAAGTTTGCAGCTGAACGTTGATGACTAATTTAAGGATGCCTTCGCTTTACAGCTGGTTTGTTTGTGTGAGACTGTGTGATCCACACATTGTAGGCATGCATGTTAAACTTGAAGGTGCAGCTTAACCCAATGATTGCCCTGCTGTGATTGAAATTAGATAGGTACACCTGGTAAATGGCCGTTGGCTGAAGCCATTGTTGCCGCACTACTCGTGGTCACCATGTGGGGGAGAGGTGCGATAGCCTGATCAGCAGTGATGATGGAGGGGGGCAGCATCTGGGGTCTGTGTTTCTGATGGCTCTTGACTGAGGTCGTTGTCACCTCATTGTTCGTGGTCGCCATGTGGGGGAGGGGTGCAGTATCCAGTGATGATGAGGGTGAGTGTTGCACTGGTAATGAGGTGGGGTGGGGGCTGGGGGATGGGCAATCGAACCTGTTGTAAAAGTGGTTCAGCTGGTTCGCCCTGTCCAGGTCTCCCTCCTTTCATACCTGCACTTCTGGCTGTTGAGCTTCTTGCTGGTTCCATCACGACGTAGAGTGGCCTCAGCATGCACATTCACAGCAGGGGCATGCTGTCTTAATCCCAACTGCAAGTTTGACAGGTTTCATTAGTTGTCATCAGTCATCAGGTTCACTACACTGTAAAAAGTTTAACGTAAAATTTACAGCAACTTGCTGGCAGCAAATAACCAGCAAGTTGCTGTATTTTACTCTACAGTACACCTACTGTATATGAAATCACAGTACCTATGCCTGATACTGTAAATGCAAACTACAGTAGTACTACCAGTGCTGTAATGTATACAGTATTGAATTGTCTACTGTATTTTTAATCACAGTACTTATGGATCATACTGTAACTTAGTACAGTAGTAATACCAGTGCTGTAATATTATATACAGTTATTTTGGGAAATTCATATCCTGCTTTATCTACAGCCAGGATAAATTTGACTAGGCCTAGGTATGGTTTAGGCTACACAAACTTGCATAAATAACCATTGACAACTTGTTATCAGTTTGAAAAGCAAGTACATTTATTCACTTTTTTCCGTTTAGAAATTCTCGTGTGCTGCATCCTAACGTTAGACCAACGGTTGCAGTCAGCCTGATCCACCACCAGTAGCAGAGTGAAGCAGCACCTAGCAGAAATGGAAGAAAAAAAGATAAACAGTGTTTTATAACAATTTTCAACTGAAACTGAAGGCTACTTACAAGTGAAACTTTAGAATAATCATTTATATATATACTGTATGTTTTTTGAGTTTACTGTCAAAATGCCAGGCTGAAGATGGTGTTAGCATAACTCCGTTTCGCAAGGTATATTTAGCTGCTAACGTTAGCCAGCTGGGTGAGCTCATTGATGATGTTTGCTTGCAGCAACACATAGATATATGTACTGATTACGATGAGTTAACGTTACATAAGTTAGCTGGTAGCAGCTAAACCTCCACGTTAACGTTAACCAGCAGCACATCATCTTCAGCCTAACATTGTGACAGTAACATACTAGGCCTAGCACTACTAGCGACTGTTTTATATAAATTATATGAATATAATAAACTGTAACTTACTGAGAACTAAGGTAGCAGCTAGGCCTAATATAAATGAGACTGCCAAAACGTTAACGTAACATAAAACATTAACGTTAATGCCACCTTCACAGCAACAGCAACTATGATAGCTAGCCTAACCTTACTTACTTAGTTGATGACTTAGCATGGATGAGTTTGTAAGTTAGACAGTACAACGTACATATACTGTACACATGCCCGAATTTAATGTAGTACAATTTCACAATGAAACATTAACGTTACATAAATAAATGCTTGCTTACCATTAAGGTGGAGCTGCGAACTTGACAGAGTGCTGAACACCTTTGGTCTGACTGACTGAACTGTTGCTCAAAATGATCTCCGCCCGGACAGTTCAAACGCCGTCGCCGCGCGGTGCACGTTTCAATCACCACGCCAAAAATTTCCAGTAAACCATAAATCCATGACTTTTCAATATCTTTTCAAAATGATGATTTGGATGGAAAATCAACATAATATCAATGTCACCTTGCTATCTGGGAGCTTAACTTTGTATTTATGTGCAAAAAGAAAACAGAAAACCCCAACTGATTTTCCGCCATGTTTTTTCAAAATTTTCAAAACGCTGACAAGTGAGGGAGGAGTCAGATTTATTACTGTGTTATGATTCGCAGCAAATTTTTATTACTGTAGTTTGACCATTTTTGACCATAATTCATAGCGAAACTACAGCAACATACTGTATTCACAAATACAGTACACATTTTCCTCAAAAACAGCAGTGATGCTGTGAAAATCACAGAATCTTGTTACAGTGTAGGGACGGGAGACACAGGTCAGACTAGAGTCAAAGGTCACTTGAGTCAAAGGTCAAAGGTCTCACAGGTCTCATTCAGATCATTTCAGCCCAGAGATTGTTTCATCAGCTGACCACTAGATGGCAGAAACTCCATGTGTGTATGTGAGTGTGTGGGTGCATCTCATTTCTCTATTAGTCCATGCTTCCTCCCTCCCTTCCTGCTGTCCTAGCCCCTCCTTCTAATTCATTTTGTGAAGGAAACAAGGAAGGAATGTAAGGAGGATGGAGGAATCAAGGAGAGACCTATATGAGTAATGAGATGTCCCGCATCACTTTTAAGAGACGTCAATTACTGATGATGCGGCAAAGCATCACATTTTAGGCTACAAATATCATATGAACATGGAGTATTCCCATCTGTTGACTCTGATCAACTTTTGTTTAAGTGTGCATGGTAGTTCATGATAATTCCAGCATATAAAGATCTTTTCTTGTTTAAGTGGGCATGGTAGTTCATGATAATTCCAGCATATAAAGATATTTTTTTGGTCTATCTACTCATTTATTGTCGCTAATAAATCGCTACAAACCTGTTTGAAACCGAAAGTTGGCAGACGTGAGCGTTTTCATGTTGGCAGTTTGGACCAATGATCACACAATTCCGACTGAAAATGCTTCAGCGTAGGATGCTCTCGTGTTTCCTCGCGTATCAGCCCTTCCACCTCCCTCCTCTCTCCTCGGTCTTGCCTCCTCTGGTTGCAATCAGATGAATGATATGTCCTCAATGATGCTGAACTTCCAACGATTTCCAGGGTGCAAGCTGGAGGACCAAGGAAAGAAGCCACATGTAAATAGATGATTGAGACCCACCCTGTGTGTGTGTGTGTGTGTGTGTCTGTGTCTGTGTGGGCTCCGGGACAGTAGGTCCAACTAATCTTAGAATACAATGTCTTTGCGTATTTGTGTGTGTGTGTGTGTGTGTATGTTCATGCGCACACACACACACACACACACACACACACACACACACACAGACGTTTAATTTCACTTGCAAGATTTGCCAATAGAACAAGAAGATTTTCACTTATAACAAGGTCCAAACACTCAAATCATAGAAAACTAATCATATATTCCCTTGGTTTAAGATTATTTATCTCACTTAGATTTTAGAATTCTAGGGGGTTTTGCAGTGTGTTATGATGTTTCCTGAATGAATATACTGTACATGCTTTGGCAACACTGTTTCTTTCTGAATGGTCATGTTGATAAAGCTCATTGAATTGAATTGAAAGAGAAAGAGAGAGAGATGAAACAATTAATATGCATTTATCACTTGACAGTCACACCCTAGCTGCACCCTGCACACACACACACACACACACACACACACACACACATGCACACGCACACACACACACACACATAGAAACACAGGGATCAATGGAGGGGCAACAACAGGTGTACAACCTTGGGGGTCTGCAGCAGCAACTCCCACCACACACACACACTCAATTCAATTAAATTCAATGAGCTTTATTGGCATAACTGTGCATTGTACATTGCCAAAGTATTAACATTTAAAATAAAGCAGTAAAATAAACAGCAAAATAAACAGCAGTAATAATGTATAGCAGTAATATAGTATAGAATAGAAGGGATCAATTCCCAGAAAAAAATATTAATTAAATAAATGAATGAGAGGTTGAAACAAACACATAAGTCTTTTTTTTGTGTTTGTGTGGGGTGGCCTCACTGGTTTGAGGTTGTATTTCTTTTTTTGTGACATGCCGATACATATTTTGCTACTGCTAGTGCAGTTTCTTTAATTTCTCCTAATATATATTTCATTTTTCCTTCATTAGTTTGTTTTGTGAACTCTGGGCAGATATGTCTTGCTTTTTTGTAGAATTCACATCTCAGGTCTGTATAATGACTGCACTCAGTCAGAAAATGTAGCTCTGTTTCTACAGCACTCTGGGTACAATGAGAGCACAGCCTGGCTTCTCTAGGCAGCCAGGTCTGCTTTTGCCTTCCACGCTCATGGCCAGGTTGTGCTCACTGAGTCTGTACATTGTCAAGGACGTTTTTTGTCTTTTAGTGTTTCAAGATAGGGGCTAATTTGTAATCATGATTAAGGGCCAAATAGCATTCGAGTTTGTGTTGGGTTTTGGTGACTTGGTTCCAATATGTAATATATTTTTCCTTCTCAGTGTATGCAATTTTGTTAAGGTGGATTTTTTCTGATAGTCGAATTTTGTCTTGGTGGTGTAGATTAGTCAAATGAGTGGGTGTGATATTAGTCAATTCTATTATGAGTTGGCTGAGGGGACTCATCTCAATGTTTGTCTCTTGGCTTTTGAGAACTTTATAATGTAGTGAATTGGGGTCACTTGTTTAGATGTGTTTCCAAACTTTTAGGGCTCTCTTTTTTATATTTATAATTAAAGGGTACTGCCCAAGTTCTGCCCTGCATCCATTGTGTGGTGTGTTTCTGTGTGCCTTAAGGATGTTTTGGCAAAATTCTGTATGTAAGGCTTCAATTGGGTGTTTCTCCCATTTTGAGAAATCGTAATTTGTAAGTGTGCCCCATACTTGACTACAGTATAGGGCAATTGGTTCAATTACTGATTTAAATAGTTTAAGCCAAATTCTGATTGGTGTCTGTCCTGGAATTGTTTTTTTAATGGAATAAAATGTCCGCCGTACTTTTTCCTTCCTTTTTTTCCTTTACAGCCGAGTCAAATTTACCCGCGTCACTTATGGCGATGCCTAGATATGTGTAATGTTGTGTTTGTTCGATGATGTCATCGCCAATTGAAAATTCACATACTCTCTCTCTCTCTCTCTCTCTCTCTCTCTCTCTCTCACATACAAAGGAAATTTGTGTTTGGTAGATTATTTCTCTGTGGTAACAATGCTTTTTGGCAATACATCTTATACCTTTGGAAAGCCTGTATAGTTTCCTTTCAAATGGTGCCCCATTTGTAAGGAACATGCACTTGTGGGATGAGCAGCAGAGCCGAGTATGTGGGTTGCGCCCATGAAAAATTTGCCAAATCTTCTCTACCATCGCTAAACAACTTATTCACACACACACACACACACACATACTCACTCTCTCACTCTCTCTCACACACACACACACATACTCACTCTCTTTCTCTCACTCTCTCATACACACACACACACACACACACATACTCTCTCTCTCTCTCTCACACTCTCAAACACACACATACTGTACTCACTCTCTCACTCTCTCACACACACACACATACTCTCTCTCACACACACTTTTTTCCTCCTCTCTCTCTCTCTCTCTCACACACACACACACACAGACACACACACACACACACACACAAACGACTCTCAGCTGTCCCAGCACTCTGTGATGTCAGCTTCGGCTCCGACCTCTCAGCATTTTTGTCATTATGAAGACCACACACAGGAACATGGATACACACACACACACACACACACACACACACACACAGGAACATGGACACACACATGCACTCTAACACAACTATACACACACACACACAGAAACATGGACACACACATGCACTCTAACACACCTACACACACACACACACACACACACACACACACAGGAACATGGACATGGACTGGATGGGGTGGTGGACAGCATCTTCCTATGTGCCCCCCCCCCACCCCACTACCACCATTCAATCAGAGGGCTAAAAGAGCAATTTGGCACTCAGAATCTATGCGAAATTAAACACATATGCACACACACACACACACACACACACACACCCAAACAGTACACACTCTTTCTCTTTCTGTCTCTCTCATGCACACACACACACACACACACCACGCACACACACACACACACACACACACACTCACACACACACACACACACAGACAGAGCTGCAAATGAGCTGCCCCTGGGTGGTGTGTGAGATTTGGGCCCCAGAGGATTAACCCCTGGCTGAGATTAGAGATGTAATCTCTACTAGTCCCAGGCTTACATGGGAAGACCATATATAAAGAGGTTGATGGAAAGAGAGACAGATTAATAGAAAGAAAGAGACAGACAAAGAGACAGATTGGTAAAAACAGGCAGACAGAAAGAGAAACAGACTGATAGAAAGAGAGAGATTGATAGAAAGAGAAAGACAGACACAGAATGATAGAGAGAGAGATAGAAATGAAAAAGAAAAGATGAGAGAGACAGACAGGCAGGCATTTAATGAGACATCTAGTGTCACATGGAGAGGGCAACAGACATACTGCAGAACTCAGGCCACCTTCAGGTGGTGGGGAGACAATGCCCAACCAGAGCCTTGGATATAGTTACCCAGACAATGCCCAACAAACCCCAACATTCTGAACTTGCCCAGACAATGCCCAACAAACCCCAACATTCTAAAGTTGGCAGTTGTTGGTTGCAGTGGTTATGGTTATGGATTTGGCAGACTCCTTTGTCCAAAGCGACACACAAATACAAAACAACATAATATTTAAAATTGAACAGGGAACAGATTTCAGTGTTTCAAATGTTCAGCAAACTAGCTTCCAGCATCACACTGCCCAGACAGTAATTGGTTAGACTGACT
>NC_063201.1:24486443-24511443 GCF_017589495.1 Alosa alosa
TGAAGCTCTACCTGAGAGACCTGCCGATCCCTGTCATCACCTACGACCTGTACAACACCTTCATCCAGGCCGCAAGTCAGTCCCGCTACACCTCACCTGTAACACACCACACCTCACCTGTACAATACTACACACCACACATCTCCTGTACAATAGTACACACCACACCTCACCTGTAACACACCACACCTCACCTGTACAATATTACACACCACACATCACCTGTACAATAGTACACGCCACACCTCACGTCACCTGTACAATACTACACACCACACCTCACCTGCTCAATACTACACACCACACATCACCTGTACAATAGTACACACCACACCTCATCTGTAACACACCACACCTCACCTGTACAATACTACACACCACACTTCACCTGTACAATACTACACACCACACATCACCTGTACAATACTATACACCACACCTTTCCTGTAACACACCACACATCACCTGTACAATACTACACACCACACCTCACCTGTACAATACTATACACCACACCTCTCCTGTAACACACCACACATCACCTGTACAATACTACACACCACACCTCTGTAACACACCACACATCACCTGTACAATACTACACGCCACACACTGTACAATACTACACACCACACCTCACCTGTACAATAATACACACCACACCTCACCTGTACAATACTACACACCACACCTCACAATACTACACATCACCTGCTACGTGTACAACATCTGTACTACACTAGACCCCACCTGGCACCTTTACAACACCTGTACAACACTACACCTCACGGCGCGTGTGGGTGTGTGTGTGTGTGTGTGTGTGTGTGTGTGTAGAGATCCCAGACCCTGATGCTCGGTTAGAGGCCATCCATGAGGGCTTGCTGCAGCTGCCTCCAGCCCACTACGAGACGCTCCGATACCTGATGATGCACCTCAAGAGGTTGGTCACACACACATGATCAGCTCAACTCACACACCTGTGTCCACATCTGCGCAGCTCTGTATCTTTGGTCTCCCATGGCAGCTATCAGACCCCTGCTGACCACATCTCGTTCTAACAGGGTGACCCTGCATGAGAAGGACAACTTCATGAATGCGGAGAATCTGGGCATCGTGTTTGGACCTACGCTAATGCATCCCCCTGACCAGGAGACTCTGGCGTCCCTCAACGACATGCGCTACCAGAAAGTGATCATCCAGCTGCTGATCGAGCACGAGGACGTCCTGTTCTAACGTGACACGAGGGGGTCCTGTTCTAACGTGACACGAGGGGGTCCTGTTCTAACTGGACATGAAGAGGTCATGTTCTCACTGTTCTAACGTGACACGAGGGGGTCCTGTTCTAACTGGACATGAAGAGGTCATGTTCTCACTGTTCTAACGTGACACAAGGGAGTCCTGTTCTAACTGGACATGAGGATACTCTCTTTCAACTAAACGTGGGTATGAGCTTTTTCAGATGAACATGAGGACTCTCTCTTTCAGATGAACGTGAGGACTCTCTCTTTCAGAGGAACGTGAGGACTCTCTTTCAGAGGAACATGAACATGTCCTGCTCTAACTCTGCACAAGAGCATTGTGTTTTAACTGGACCTGAAAATGAACACTGTAACCTACTGTTTTACTAGACACTGGGACGTCCTTCCACAACAGTACATAAGGACACTCTATCTGAGCAGGACACACTGATACAGATGGTCAGAGGGACGTCTCTCCCCCCCACACACACACACACACACAAACCATACACGCTGTTCAAGGGAACAATGTGGGTGAATACCATCCCTCTGCCCAACCTTTAAAGATGTCATAACTTAAGACCATGCAGAAGGTGCCATTCTCTCCTAAAACAAAAGACTGATTGAGAAAAATTTAAATGCTAAGCACTTTTAATTACCAAGAATGATCTGACTTTTTTTTATTTATGTTACCTGTGTTCAGTGTTCTTTCTTGCATTCTGTAAATAGTCACTCCAGAATGTTTATTTGCCTGTCTTAAGTATCTGTGATTTGAAAACAAATAGTTTTCTCCTGTGTAGGGAACATTATGTTATGAATTGTGACTAAAATAACCAAGAATGTCATTCATAATAAGATAAGAAAAACAAAACAAAATCGGTGCCATTGTTTACAAATGTGCGAAAGACACTCCTACCCTTAGCCATATCCTGGGGCCCAGGTGACTCTGATGACATTCCACATCTGCTCGTGGTAATGCGGTGTGATATGTGTGTTGCCATGGTAATGCAGTGTGATGTGTGTGTTGCCATGGTAATGCAGTGATATGTGTGTGTTGCCAATGGCCTGGCTGTTGGAATGGGTTCTATCTTCTTAAAGCTTCTATCTGCCAGTAGTGATGAAAAGAGAGCCCTAACATCAGAGAAGTTGAATGAATTTCATTATTTGATATTTTTAAATGTTTTATAAATACATTTGTTGAAAAGTATTTTTGAAGAAAAAAAAGATATCATTTTGAGTGTATATCATTAATTGCAAGAGTCATTTCCGTGTGCATGTTTCTTCAGTGATTCTACAATCATAGATGTTATGATGCTGATTTCCGAAATGCCCCCCTGCTGCATAGTGTCACTAAGCCCAAGGGGGCAACTCCCCCCCACCTGCTGCATAGTGTCACTAAGCCCAAGGGGGCAACTCCGAACTTGTGCTTGTGGACGGGCCGGGCCCCTAGAGGCTGTGTGTCACGTCCTGTTTGTCCTGTCTGGATTTAGATCCGATAGACTATGAGCTAAACCTACATAATGAACTCAAGCAACCTTTATAAATTCCACTTCTACCAGGTTGTACCAAAGATTCTGGTTTGGTCTGATTCTGACTTTAATCCTCTCCGGTTCTAGATCTGTGCTGTAGGCTACTTGCACAGAACGCCTGGTCTCCGGTTCTAGATCTGTGCTGTAGGCCACAATGTATGCAATATCATAATATATTATGTTATATTTATGCATGTTCATCTGGCTTAGAGAGACTATGCAACCCAAACCTTTGATCATGCACACGTTTAAATCACCCTCTAGTATTTATTTTGTGAAATGTGTTTTTGATTGTGCAACCCTTTGTTTAATTTTATTATGTTTATAAAATATATTTTGATGATTAAAATTGTAAGAGTTATTGGCTCTATGTTGATTTTCATGACCTGTACCTTTAACAGTTGCCAAAAGCATCAAGCTGCTATAAGTCTTTTCATACCTAAACCATTCATTGCAAAAGGGACCGATTTCACAAAGCTCTTTTAGACTGGTCTGTAGGGTGAGGCCAATCTTACTTTTGCTCATATACTAGTCTAATGTAAATTAGACAGTTTCACAACAATAAAGGCTGTCTCATGTTGGACTATAGATATTAGGCACAGACTGTCTCATGTTGGACTATAGATATTAGGCACAGACTGTCTCATGTTGGACTTAGATATTAGACAATAAAGGCTGACTCATGTTGGACTATAGATATTAGACAATAAAGACTCTTATGTTGGACTATAGATATTAGACAATAAAAACTCTCATGTTGGACTATAGATATCAGACACAGGCTGTCTCATGTTGGACTATAGCAATTAGACACTAAAGACTGTCTCATGTTGGACTATAGATATTAGACACTAAAGACTGACTCATGTTGGACTATAGATATTAGACACTTTGCCCCCAGTGTCCTACTTTACCCAGAATTCCTTGTATATAGTCCTACTTAATGTCACACTAAGTGTCAAGAACTAAACCGTTTATTTTAGATGTGTATCTGAAGTCTGACTATCTACTTCATCTAATCTGTAGTGAAAGTGTTAAACCCGCCCCAGAGGCCATGACAGGTGTGTTTACCTGTCCTTCATATGACCTTCAAAATCAGGTGTAGCAACAGCAACGTGCTGTTGCGCAAGAGTGTAACTTTGGGCCATAGCTACGTGGCAATCACTGTGGACATTTGCACTCACCTAACACTATTTCCCATTATGTTGTAATGTTTCATGTAAGGCAAGGTATGACACAAGACAATTAGCTGCTATGTTTGTACGTTGTATGTTATACGTGTAAGCTTGAGTAAAACATGAATGCTAATCGACTGTTGTGTTCTCTCGTTCTGGCTCTGAAGGTCCGGTGGCAAAGGGGGCCGACGAGACACTATCGACGATTTATTGGTTCAGGGCGGCATTGAGCCGTGCCATTCTGTTTATTGCTGTGGGGGACGTTCGCGACAGTCCTGATCAAACCGCCGCGATCTTTATTCTTAACACAAGCAATAGGGTGTACTATTTAGCAATGTTTTTTTGATATAACTGCTAGGGCATAGGTCACATCTGTATGCTTGTGAATCAGGGTCTGTCTTGTCTTTTATGTATTAATTGATTGTTTATTGTTTCCCCGTCTATGTGAATGGTGCTGGTCGCCAGGTATATGTACCCCTCTGTTTCATTTGATGGCAGTCTTGATGTTGTTGGTGATGCGCAACGTGAGTGTTACGACCCTGTATTTGGAAAATAGTCACCTGTAAAATCTATCGGAATTTTTGAAGAATTATTGCTAGTTTTTTCTTTATTAGTTTGGTAATTTTTTTATGGACCCCTCTGCTTGTGTTGTATTCAAGCCACGTCATTAAATTTTTTGGTCCATTCTTAACCACTGCCTCTGCTTCCTTGGCCACACCCACTTTGATGGAAGGTAACTCCGCTCGGTACCGTGACAACTGGTGTCAGAAGTGGGATGGCCATTAGAGGGCAGTATTGAGTATTTTTTTTTTTCCCCGGCACGCCCTTTCGGATTTTTCTACGCTTCCTACTACTTTTGAGTGATTCTCCAGGCCCCCCCGTGAACGCCGCCATGCCCCCAAAGAAAAAGAGTATGCAGCAAGATGACGGGACAGCTAGGAGAGAAGAGGCTGGTGACGAGGAACCTGAATTGGCTAGTCTGGCCGAGGATGCCTCCCTGCAGGATCTGCGGGACCTGATCCGCACCGAGATGGCGCAGCAGCAGGACCGAGAGGAGCGCATGGAACAGGAGACATTGCGACAGTGGAGGACAATACAACATCAATTCAGTCTTCTCCAGCGGGATGTGAAGGAGAGGACCACCCCCGACCTGGGAGGACGTCCCCACGCAATTCCGAGCCATGTTCCAGAGGCGCCGGGAGGAGGATCTTCCGCCACGGGTCGACGCTTCACACCACCACTGGGATTACCCCGTTCAAGCAGTCAGGTTAGAGGGCATGTAGAACGGGAGCCTCGACTCCAGTGCTTGTGTGACAGCGATGATATTGAGCACTATCTCATCATATTTGAGAGGGTAGCGGTGGCGTGTCAGTGGCCGACAACTGACTGGGTAGTTAGGCTAGTGCCCCTACTGACGGGCAAGGCTAGGGCTGCCTATATCAATATGGATCAGGAAGAGGCCCTGGATTATGAGCAGGTGAAGGCGGCCATACTGGATAAGTATGACATACACCAGGAGACATACCGACTGCAGTTCCGGGGTGCCCAGGTAGGGGACGATGAGTCCCCTAAGGAGCTGTATGTCCGGCTACGGGACCTTTACCAAAGATGGGTCAGCCACAACACCACAGCAAAGAGCAGATTGGGGAACAGATCCTTCTGGAGCAGTTCCTCCGCCTCGTGGCTCCAGAGCTCCAGGTGTGGATTTGAGAACGGGACCCCAGCTTTGCTGCTGATGCTGCAGCGTTGGCGGACATCTTTGTGTCGGCCCGTCGGAAGGCCCAGCCCTGGACATATGCCAAATGGAAGGTGAGCAGAGAATCTAACAGACCCCACCGTCAGTCTCAGCCACCCAAGAAGACCAGCAGTGAAGGGAGGTCTGCGGTTGATAAGGGTGGTCCGTTCAAAGAAAGCCCTTCCTTTTAGATCTAGCGGCCCCAAGGTTCCAGTCTGTTTTCAGTGTGGACAGGAAGGTCATATAAAGCCGAAGTGCCCCAATAACCCAGACAACCAATCCACTCTTTGCACAGTACCTAGAGCTAGTCTCCCGAAGAAACACTTAAGTCTCCATTGTTGCGTGGTAGTTCTGAATGGACAAGAGGTTAGTGCACTTGTAGACACAGGTGGTATGCAGTCCCTGGTGTCCCCTGACCTAGTGCCAGCACATCTTAGAAACTACATGGTGTTGACCCAACTACGCTGCGTACATGGGGAGGACAGATGTTATCCAACTGCAAGGGTGCATGTGGGGGTTTTGGGACAGACTTACCTACTGGAGGTTGGGGTGGTCGATAATCTGCCATATCAAATGATTTTGGGCCAGGATTTTCCCATTTTGCTCGATTTAGTTCCTGTTAGCAGTGGGTGTAACATGACAGTGACAGGGGCTATGGCTAAGAAGAGTGAAGTAGAGATGCCGCTTTCGGCATTGCCGTTCTATGATGGTGATATTGAAGCTCAGCCGGGAAAGACTAGGAAACCTAAGCAGCAGAGAAGGCAGGAGAAATTCCAGTTTGGGGTGGCTCACGGGCAGGAGGAGTCCAACTCAGAGCAGCTGGAGGTGCCAGTAAAGATCCCACAAGATATTGGGTTGATGCAGCAGCAGGATCCAGTCATTGGCCCTATATATCAGCAGAAGGGAGAGCAGCTTAGTGGTGATGGGAAAGAGGAGTAAGGGCAGGAGTTTTCCCTCAGGAATGGAGTGCTATATAAAGGGGGAGGGGTGGGAGCAAGGATGGTTGTTCCTCAGAAGGTCAGAGAGATAGTCCTTGATTTGAGCCATTCTGTCCCCTGGGCAGGACATTTAGGGAGAGAGAAGACCCGTGCCCGAGTCAGCCGGCATTTTTTTTTTGGCCAAAGATGGCCAAGGACATTGCAGACTTTTGTAAGACGGTCCCCCCAAGGTCCCTTTAGAGCCTCTTCCAATAGTGGGTACACCCTTTGAACAGTTGGGGATGGATGTTGTGGGTCCCCTCGAGCGTAGCAAGGCTGGGAATTGCTTCATGCTGGTCATTACAGACTATGCCACCAGGTATCCTGAGGTGTTTGCGCTTAAGGGGGTGAAGGCCAAAACCATTGCTACCTGTCTCATGCAGCTTTTCTCCAGGGTGGGGTTCCCTAGGGCCATAATTACCGATCAGGGGTCCAACTTTATGTCTAAGCTTATTAAACAGGCCTACAGGTTGTTAGAGATCAAGGGCATTCGGACTACCCCTTATCATCCGCAGATAGATGGGTTAACGGAGCGGTTTAACCAAACCCTGAAGCAGATGTTGCGGTAGTTTGTGGACAAAACCGGCACCGACTGGGACAACTGGCTCCCATATCTTCTTTTTGCTTATCGAGAAGTCTCGCAGGCCTCAACAGGATATTCACCGTTCAAGCTGCTTTATGGCCGGGAGGTGCGGGGACCACTGTCGTTGCTGAAGGAGAGCTGGATGGGACAAGAGCAGGTCCCCCAGACACAGAACACCCTCTCCTATGTTTTCCAAATGAAGGAGAGACTGAAGAGTATGGGAGAGCTTGCCCAGCAAAACCTTGAAGGCGCAACAATGACAGAGGACCTACTATGATCAGAAAGCCAGAGCCCGTAGTTTTCAAGTCGGAGACAAAGTGCTGGTGATGCTGCCCAGTGACAACAGCAAGCTGCTGGCGAAGTGGCAGGGTCCTTTCCATGTCACTCGCCGACTGGGATCCACCACATATGAGGTTTCCAAGCCGGGGAAAAAGAGGTCCAGACGGGTGCTGCACATCAACCTCTTGAAGGAGTGGTGCGAGCGACCCGCACCAAGGACTGATGTGTTCATGATCCGGTGTTTGCAGGATAAGGATGAGGTGGAGGAGCAGTACCTACCGTTACCATCAGAGGGCGCCTTCGACCTCAGTCACCTCTCCCCTGCCTAGCAAGCTGATATCCGTCAGCTCTGCAGTCCAGCTTTGCTCAAGGAGAAGCCAGGGCGCACCCGGCTGGTAGACCACCACATCTCCCTGTGTCAGGGGGCAGTCCCCTGTCGCCTGAGTTATCGGATCCCTGAGCGTCTCCTTGCTGCTCTGAAGGAGGAGATGGAGCAGATGAAGACCATGGGCATCATTGAGCCATCCAAGAGCGATTGGTGTAGTCCAGTCTTATTAGTGCCTAAGAAGGATGGGACGTTGAGATTTTGTGTGGACATCAGGTACCTGAATTCAGTCTCCAAGTTCGACTCATATCCGACACCCCGGATCGATGACTTGGTGAACTGCCTAGGCTCTGCAAAGTGGGTAACTACCTTGGATCTGGCCAAAGGTTATTGGCAGGTCCCCCTCCATGATTCTGCTAAAGGGGCTTCCTGCCTTCCGGACCCTGTGGGGCCTTTTCTAGTTCTCAGTAATGCCATTTGGGTTACATGGAGCCCCGGCAACCTTCCAGAGGTTGATGGACTGGGTGCTCACAGGAACCAATGGCTATGCAGGGGCGGATATGGATGACGTCATCGTGTAAAGTTCATCATGGGGACAGCATCTCCAACATCTTCAGGAGGTGTTGCAGAAGATTGCGGCTGCAGGTCTCACCCTCAATCCTGCCAAGTGTGCAAAAAGGGCTATGTGATCGGGGGAGGGGTCATTAAGCCTCAGGTACAGAAGCTGGAAGCCATCCAGAAATGTCCCCTGCCACAGACAAAGACCCAGGTGCTGTCCTTCTTGTATAGGAGGTGCGGTGCGGGTATGGCTGGATGGTATTGGAGATTCGTGCCCAACTTCGCTGGCCGGGTGGTGACCCTGACAGACCTGACCCGTAAGAACTGTCCAGTCCAGGTCCAATGGTCTGAGGAGGCCAAGAAGTCCTTCCAAGACATTCAGCATGCCTTATGTAACCAGCCTGTTTTGTACTGTCCTAATTTTGAACAGCAGACTGATGCTTCCAATACCGGCATAGGGCGGTGCTCCTCCAGGGGAACCTGGTCAGTGGCATCCGGTGGCGTACATCAGCCGGAAACTGTTCCCCAGGGAGGTGCGCTACTCCACGGTCGAGAAGGAGTGCCTGGCGGTGAAATGAGCCCTTGACACCTTCAGGTACTATCTCTTGGGCTGTGAGTTCCTCCTGGAGACAGATCACCGGCCACTGCAGTGGATGGATCACATGTGAAATTCTAATGCTCGCATCACCCGCTGGTATCTGTCTATGCAGCCATACCGGTTCACCATCAGCCACGTCCCTGGACGGAATAACACCACCGCTGACTTCCTCTCCCACCTGCCGGCGTGAGACCAGAAGTGGGGGGGGTGTGTGACGGTCAAGACATGACCTCACAGGACTTGTGCCCTGTCGGCACTCATCTAACCTCCATATCAGTGGTTATGTACCCACACATGCATACACAACATTAATATTAACATTCACTAAATGACTGACACCACAATAATGGACTGTTACCTTATGGTTGGCAGCATTGGGAGATCATAACCGATCTTATGGACAGAATGGACTGGGTCTATGTGGCGACGGCAACGTGCTGTTGCGCAAGAGTGTAACTTTGGGCCATAGCTACATGGCTATCACTGTGGACATTTGCACTCACCTAACACTATTTCCCATTATGTTGTAATGTTTCATGTAAGGCAAGGTATGACACAAGACAACTAGCTGCTATGTTTGTACGTTGTATGTTATATGCGTAAGCTTGAGTAAAACATGAATGCTGATCAGACATAAGTTACCGACTGTTGTGTTCTCTCGTTCTGGCTCTGAAGGTCCGGTGGCAAAGGGGGCCGACGAGACACTATGGACGATTTATTGGTTCCGGGCGGCATTGAGCTGTGCCATTCTGTTTATTGCTGTGGGGGACGTTCACGACGGTCCTGATCAAACCACTGCAATCTTTACTCTTAACACAAGCAATAGGGTGTACTATTTAGCAATGTTTTTTTGATATAACTGCTAGGGCATAGGTCACATCTGTATGCTTGTGAATCAGGGTCTGTCTTGTCTTTTATGTAGTAATTGATTGTTTATTGTTTCCCCGTCTATGTGAATGGTGCTGGTCGCCAGGTATATGTACCCCTCTGTTTCATTTGATGGCAGTCTTGATTTTGTTGGTGATGCGCAACGTGAGTGTTACGACCCTGTATTTGGAAAATAGTCACCTGTAAAATCTATCGGAATTTTTGAAGAATTATTGCTAGTTTTTTCTTTATTAGTTTGGTAATTTTTCTATGGACCCCTCTGCTTGTGTTGTATTCAAGCCATCATTAAATTTTTTGGTCCATTCTCAACCACTGTCTCTGCTTCCTTGGCCACACCCACTTTGATTGAAGGTAACTCAGCTCGGTACTGTGACAAGCTGAAACCAGTGAAACATGGCTGACTCATCCTGCTCAGGAGCTGGGGTGGTTTACCATGGCAATCTGCGGCTTTGAGAGGACTGGCTTACTAGGAGTGGCCCTTGAGGACATTCTTTACCTACTACCTGAAGGCCCAGAAACCGGTTCCCAGTGCCCCTGCACCCTTTTTTTTTGTGTGTGTGTGTGTGTGTGTGTGTGTGTGCAAGTTTGTGTCCACGCCAGTAAGGACAAGGCTGTGGGAGGTGCAACAGGTTTGCCTGCAGGTAAGCTGTGTACGAGCGGCCTGTGACAGTCATAGCTCTGTGTGACTTTGATAGGGATACGGTAAACAGCACATTTGGCGTGTTGGTGTGTCTGTTTTTATCAGAGACAGTCAGTGTGTTGTTGTGCTGCTGTACCACTAATGTCAGGTGAGAAGGTCTTCAGAAAAGAATCACTCAGAACTGAACAGGTGACCAAACCAGTCTGAATCCCCTGTGACCTCAGGTGAGTGACTCTTTAAAAAAGAATACATCTCAGAATCTCCGTTTCTGTTTAATTGTTATTAAGGTAGCCTACTCTGGCTCTGCTAGTCTGCCTATACGCGTTAGTAATCTATCCATTCTATATTTATAGAGATTAAAGGACGCCATGGCCGCGAGATACCCTTGGTGGAAGACCCTCACGGTGAGGAAGAAGAGAGACCAGGTGCTGAAGGACGAGAACGCGGAGAACGCAGAGAACGCGGCCGACGGCTCCAAACAAAATGTGGACTCCCAGGATAACATGAATTCCAGCCTCATCTCCGACGAGACGTATGACGACTCCCAGGAAGAGTCTGCATTTAACGAGCACACCTCTCGGCGGAACCTGCGCGTCTCGCGCTCTGGGCGCTTTAAGGAGAAACGGAGAATTCGGGTGACTCTACCCGAACACAACAACTTTCATGACACCACGGCTGCTGTGGCCAAATAACGACAATGAATTGTTGCGAATGGGATATGGGTTTATGCTTACAATCGTTTACACTGTGTGCAAACTGAACGTTTTTTGGGAATGTGGTTGTCATGACAGGGGCTGTGGTTTTAAGTGCACAGCAGGCTATGAATAGCCTGGAGCCCGTCTCCCGTAAATGGATACCAGCTCTGTTCTCCCCACAACTGAAGGATTCAAAAGTAGCAAAAAGAATGAAGAATATTTAAAAGCCAGATCGCCCTGGCACCTTTGATTGTTCGTATCAATGTTTGTCTGCAATTTGTCATACGTTGTTGAAGGGATACTTATTTATTATTTGATTGAAGTTGTGATAATTATTATGAAGGATAATTTAATTTTGGTGTTGGTGACGAGTGTTACTAAACATGGCTTACCGTCCGCTTACGTCCATATACAGTACGTCCATTTTGCACAACACTGATTGGCTGACAGGGCGTGCCGCATCTGTCTGACAGGTGTTTGCTGCTGGTGTTGGTTGGTCGCGCTGGATAAGTGACTACTTTGAGCAGGTGTAGCCTACGGTGTAGGCTGACAATTACGCACCAATACTGACCGAAGGCAAAGACCATTGGTCTTGAGGGTATGTGATGCAGTCTATTGTAGCTTATAGTCATTTACTGAAGTACATTAATGGTTAATGAAGATTTGTATTCATGAAATAAAGTTGTCATCACAAACAGGTCATCAGTCAAATGTTGTTTAGTTATCAAACGACAGTGAAAAATCTGTTGTCAACGAGAGCATGCAGGCACTGTACTCTTGCTTAAAGAAGGATGACACGGTGTAATGTAGCCTATATGGCCATGTAATTACACGAGGTAATGTTCAAGAAAATTTCAACAATGTCACGTCTGACAGCAGCATTGTTCAAATATATTTCAGTGTCTGGAATAGACATTTATTATTGTTATTTGTTTTATTGGTCTGATATATCCAAAGCGACTTACAGACGTCAATTACAGGGCAGTCTCGTCAGAGCAACTAGGCGTTTAGTGCCTTGCACAAGGTGGCAGCCGGATATCAAACCCAACTTTTCTGGATACAGCATACTAGCCCAGAGCCTTAGCCAGTATCCCATTTAACAACATACTATTGTCCTGGTGCTGCTGTTTCAGTGACAGAAGACCACACCTTCATAGACAGGTGGAGACCATATCACATTAAACACAGCCATCATTTATTTGGCATTATTCTATTTATGAACAGTAACTGATTTGTATACATAATGTATACCAATGAACTTGGATTGAGTTCCTTTGACTTGTAACTGTGTGTCTGCATGAGTATATTAGGAACTGACAGATTTTTTTCTCCAGATTTTTTTCAGGTTGTGTCTTGTGATCCTGTGTGTGTGTGCATGGGTGTGGTGAGAGTGTGTGTGACAGATTGCTGGCAGCACCATCCCCAGAGATGAAGTGAAAACCATCCCCGGAGATGAAGTGAAAAACAGGTTCATTATAATCCCTGGCTCTAAAATAGCAGTTAGCACTGAATGTGTGTGTTATGTAATTGGGGGACAGTGTTGGGCTTGTTCCTCCGTCACTCATGAGCGTCAGGCACGGCCTGTCATGGGAAACAGAGAGCGTGAATGAGGAAGCTGGCTTCTTCATGCTGTGTTCAAGGTGCTGTGGTAGCTCCTCAGGGCATACAGTGAGATTGGCAGTGCACTCTGTCCCTCCCAAGAACAAGGATCTCCTAAAAAGGTGCTTGTTCACAGCCCCAAGAAATGCCAAACAAATCCCAGCATTCTAAAGTTGCCTAGACAACTAACCCCAACATTCCAAAGTTTGCAGCTGTTGGTTACAGACTTTAGAATGTTCAGAAAACCAACTTTCTGCTCCAGACTGCCCAGAACAGTCAAACCAAAGTGTTCTAAAGGATCTTTGGTCAAACTCAAACAATTCCATCCAACCAACATAGACTGATGATGCACACTAACCTAACTGTTGGAGTTTGTTGTTGCGATGTGTAAGCGGCTGAGGACTCATCTCACCTGGCATTACCAGTACCTCTAACACACTGCCACTACACTCTCTCTGGAACATTTGCCACATTGACTATGTTAATGCCTTGTGCTTACTCTCAACAGGCCTCATAGCTTACTAGCTCAGTTGTTGATCTTAATTTGTAAAATTGTAAATCCTAAATTATAAGTGCCTTTTGCTGAATATTTGTCATTTTAAAATGGTATTGAATGCCAGTTGCCATGTTGGAAAAAGCTTATCTTCTCATGTGTGGATAAGCTCAAATTCTCATGCACAGCGCTAACACCCAATCAGCAGTCTAGCACGTCTTCTGAGCTGGTCAAAGGGAGGGCAACCAACAGGGCAAGCGGCCAAACAGAATCTGTGATGAGATTAGGGTGCAGTCTGAGATTTTAATCCAAAACGCTTTTTGTCAAATCCAACAAACTGTTCCACAATATTATAGCTGTCACTTCCTGTGTGCGTGTGTGTGTGCGTGCTCAAAAACCTCTCATATTTATACTGGCCTAATGAATAGGCACAAATGGCATGTTCAGGTCACGCAGAAACATTGAGAACAAGGTGGTCATTTCCACTGGTTTCATTTCAATCTCATTAAAGCCAAACTCACAGTGATATAGCCAGTCAGAACTGAGAAAAAACTGAGAAAAATACAGACAAAGGTAACAAAATAAATACATACAAATACAGGCACAAAGGCAGGGGGTGGAGAGGAGGGACAGGTGAGGGTTGGGACAGGTGATTCTCTCCTGGGGCATAAAGTTCAGAGGATGCCTGAGCAGTAGCAAAGACAACACTCCCTCTACTGGTGATGAGAGGAATTTCAGCTCTCCAGAGGCTGAGTGCACTGGTAGAAGGAGGGCCTTCAGGACGTCTGGCCTTCTGAAGCTGACGCTACACAGGGCCAGTTCCTGAGCCATGCTGCTGGCCACTGTTCCTGAGTATTGTTGTTGCAATTGATATTGACCAACATTTTCTTTCCTGGAGAATTTCAATAACCAGTAGGCCATCTAATCATAACACATCAAACTGGTTCTGTGGCTACACAGCAGCATTGTTTAAAAAAACTGCCCCAGGTATCATCACCTGTAGAGAGTCCTTCCTGCCTGAGGTGCAGCCTTCTAAAAGAGTAATTCCTGGTACTCACAACATATTGCCCTCTGCAGGACTAGGTTACATCACATTTAGCAACATATTGCCCTCTGCAGGACTAGGTTACATCACATTTAGCAACATATTGCCCTCTGCAGGACTAAATAATATCACATTTAGCAACATATTGCCCTCTGCAGGACTAGGTTACATCACATTTAACAACATACTGTTGTCCTGGTGCTGCTGTTTCAGTGACAGAAGACCACACCTTCATAGACAGGTGGAGATCATGGCCATGTTATTAGACAGCTGCTATCTGTCTGGTGGTGAGTTAAGCACACACACATGATACATCCTGACAAGCACAACCCAGGGACACCCAACACTCACGCTCCACTCCCTACACATCCACACACTCACTCTCCACTCCCAACACACTCTGAACACCTACCCTTCTCTTCTCCTTCTTGCCTATATATTTTGGGAATCTAAAATCATGTCCACGGACTGAAGACACCACTGCACTCCACTGAAATGTTAATGACGGCATGTTGAAGTGTCCTTAAAGAAACAAGCCACCTTTCTGAGAAATAAGCTTATTCGAAATCTTCCCGAGAGTTAGATAAGAGGATAGATACCTCTCTTCTCTGTGCCTGCAAAATCATCCAGTCTGACACCGTCTAACTCTGGTTTAGACATCAAAATCACCCAGTCTGACACCGTCTCACTCTGGTTTAGACATCAAAATCACCCAGTCTGACACCATCTAACTCTGGTTTAGACATCAAAATATGCTAATTTGCCAAAAAATTGGTGTGTTCCTTTAAATGCAAACATGACTAGAGAGGGTGTGTGAAGGTGGCTACAGTTCGTCGTGTTTGTAGGTGAACTCTCGAGCGGAGATGAACCCATCCTCGTCCTCGTCCTCCTTCTTGAATATGTCCTCCACCATCACCTCGTGGTGTGTGTCATTGGCGGCATAGCCGTGTCTCTCAAACTCCTTCCTCAGGTACTCCTTCACCTAGTCACATGAGGGAGAACAGTCACCGCCAAGGCTCACATACACACACACACACACACACACACACACACACACACACACAGCTGTGGCCCAGACAGACACACACACAGATTGTTGTGACTCTGACACACACACACGCACAAACACACACACACACACACACACACACACACACACACACACAGCTGTGGTCCAGACAGACACACACACAGACTGTTGTGGCTCTGTCTGACACACACACACACACCCACACTCAGACTGTTGTGGCTCAAACATCTCTTCTAGTTACACAACAGTCACTGCTGTAGCACATATACACACACGCGCACACACACACACACATATAGTACCTCCTGCCTGGAGAGCCTCCAGTCGTCGTTGAGGTCCATCTCCTGGAAGGACTCGTGGGAGCGCGGTCCGTTGCGGATTTCCATCACCTCAATGTCGAAGATCAGTGTGCTCTCTGGTGGGATCTTACCTGGAACCATAGAAAGGGAACAGAACAGGGGGAAATCAGTGTGCTCTCTGGCGGCACAGCAGGGGCAGTTTGGGGTGATTGTGGAGGGTTAGGGTGATTGTGGAGGGGTAGGTTGGGATGGGTTGGGGTGATTGAGAAGGGGCAGTTTGGGGTGATTGAGGAGGGGTAGGTTGAGGTCTCACCTTTGCCCTCCTTGCCGTAGGCGAGAGCGGGTGGGATGGTCAGCTTCCTCCTCTCGCCAGCGCACATATTCTGCAAGCCCTTATCCCAGCCCTGGATGACCTCTCGGATGCCCAACGTGAACCACACCGGGTTCTTATCCCCCTGCTGCCGGCTGGGAGACACACACAGCGTTATTTTAGCAGAATCCTCATGAGTCAAACCCCACTGGCTAGTCCACTAGTCCACAGCATTACTCTATCAGACCCGACCTGGCTAGTCCACCAGTTCATTTACTCAAACAGAATTAAAGGAGAGGGTGTAGCTAAACCTCAGTTAACATGTTACAACTATCATACTACATCAGAACTTCGCATGCATTATTGCGGTTACGCAGATGTATCACCTGGAGTGGAACATGGTGCCGTTACTCTCCAGAAAGCCCTCGTAGTGCACCAGAAGAATGTCTCCATACTTGGACTTTCGGTGACAGAGGAAAGGCTTGGACATAACTTCAATCTTCACCTCTGGTTCCGGAAGTTTTGCACAGTCCACATTTAAGTGGACGAACAGTAAAAGGAAACTGAACATAATTTGCAACATATTTCCTCTTGAACAGAGTGATGTTTATTCTAAGGTGATTACAAACAAATAAGCACACCAAAATCCCGTTAGCTAGTGGCAATAACGCCGACTACGTGGCATGCAAGTTTTCTAGCATTCCAGCACTAGTAACAACAGCCCAAGTTTTCCTTTTAGACGTCCCACCCACCTTCTTGCTATTGGTTTGCTGCATTAAAAGAAACGCCTTATATCATGAGTAGTCACAGCTGATTGGAGCTCTTTTGTGATGTTGAAGGCCCGCCCGCCCCGGCTACGAACATTCAAGGCGTTGGTGTGAATGGAGAAGCGAAGGATTTGAGTTGCGAATTCCAAGTGCTGTCACAGACTACGGGATGGTTTACGTTTGATCACATGGAACGGAATTCACGTACACTTTACGCCTTTCTAGTCAGTTGTTTACATGGCATAAGCTTGGTAACTACGGTCGGCGAATCTACGTTGGAATTACAGTGAGCTCCTCAAAAGTCATTTCATGCCGATGTAGGCTACTATGTGACCAACCACGAAATCAAGAAAATATGGAGGGAGTACTTTATAAGTGGACAAACTACATCAGTGGTATGTTGCTTTTCTGAATATGATTACTGACAAACGGCGTGTTTCATCGAATGTTTACATTTAGCAGCCTATTGCTCGTTAGCTAGCCAAGCAGCAGCAATGTAACGTTAGCTAAGAACAAGCTAACAAATGAATCTTTACTCGGCTAATTTGACTAGCTTTCTAGATATCTATCTTAGGTGTTACTAAGTAAAGCAGCCGAAGTTAAGCCACAATATTGAACACTTTCTCTCTTCGCACCCCTGGCTGGCCATCCAGCTCTTACAGTCGCCTAGTCGGTTGTAACTGTGTAGCGTCTTTAAGCCTATAACGTTAGCCAGTTAAATTAACCCGGTAACGTTAGCCTCTCTGTTTACAGGCTGTTTACTGTAGGTTGTGAAATTATCTGGTTGTGTTAACGTTAGCTGCTACCCATATTTACAGTAGGCTAGTTTGCCAACATGCCTGCCTCAGTAATGTGACGTTAACATAAATTAATTTAACTTTAGCTAAACGACAGTCAACATTAGTCATAACATTTCTTGATGACAGATGTGATGATTTCGGTTATTTTCATGCAGTTATATAACGTTAAATTCAGGTTAAAGTAGCTTAGTTTGGCTAAATCAGTGACATCAAATAAAGTCTGATGCCCTCTTAGTAAGTCAGTCGTAACGTATAATAAACAGTCATAATGTGTGTGGGGGGGGGGGGGACTCGGAGGACTGGTGTGTGCTGATATTTAGTTACAGCTGCGGCTCAGTGATGACAATACAGGCTGGACCTGCTCAACGCAATAGGCTTCACTTCACATATTTGGAAATTAGTTTGTCTACACACCCAGTTGTTCTAGTTTCTGCAGATCTCCAAAACTAAAACCCTCAAATCCTGCCTGACTCTCCCAAATCTGGGTCAAGCTCCTCTGCAGAATGTCACTGCCCCAGTATTCTAACAGCAGGAAGTATAGCAGTTGCTATTAGAGTTATATATTCATTATAACAAATTCTGCAAGTTAATTAAAATATGGGGACATCACACAGAGTCATTAACTTGGTCAGTTGAGGCCATTGTCCCATGTTCTCATTTCAGGCTTCAGGGTCCTTGATGTGAAATGATTGACATGACAGAATAACAACAGAATGTGCCAGCACATGATGCATTGCCACTCTGTCCTCTCGAACCTTCCCACACTGTCTTCTCCTCTCTCCAGGTTGGCAGCCGCGCTGGTTCGTGTTGGATGGGGGCACTCTGTCGTACTACGACTCCCAGGAGGAAGCCTGGAAGGGCTGCAAGGGCAGCATCAAGATCTCTGTCTGTGAGATCCAAGGTACAGCCTAGCTCTGTCTCTGTCTCTGTCTGTCTGTCTGTCTCTCTCTCTCTCTCTCTCTCTCTCTCTCTCTGTCATTGTCCCCCCCTGTCCCCCTCTCTGTGAGATCCAAAGTACGTACAGGGTGTCTCTCTCTCTGTTAACTGCTGGCAGTGCTGATAGTGTAGCACAGTGCTGGGGAACTGATAAGTGTGCAGACTCCGATTCATTCTCACATCAACTGGTGTGAACTGATAAGTGTGCAGACTCACATGGGCTGGTGATACTCCTCTGAGCTTATCCCTGACTCAGATAAAAGAACTGTCGCTCGGAACATGACACAGACATGGCAGCTGCTGATGATGCAGCAGTGCTGTGAGTCATGAGTGTGTCTGCTCTGAAGGATTCAAACTATTCAAAAAAGCTTTATCACTTGATGACAGGATAGTGTCTTGGGTTTGAGGCTCATAGAGGCTTGGATTAGACTAAAAAAAAAACAGTCAGGTGGTTATCAGAATTGGTGATCTAGTGAGATCCTGCCCTATCAGTGATCCAGTGAGATCTGGACCCCCTGTCAGTGATCCAGTGAGATCCTGACCCCCTTCTAAAAAAAGTCAGGTGGTTATCAGAGTTGGTGATCCAGTGAGATCCTGCCCCTATCAGTGATCTAGTAAGATCCTGTCCCCGTCAGTGATCTAGTGAGCTCCTCTCCACGTCAGTGATCTAGTGAGCTCCTTTCCCCGTCAGTGATCTAGTGAGCTTCTGTCAACCTCAGTGATCTAGTGAGATCCTGTCCCTGTCAGGGATCTAGAGAGATCACTGCCCCGTCAGTGTCTTATCCAGTGACATCCTATTCCTGTGTCAGATTAAAAGTCCTCTAGGATTTATCACTGTTGAACACTGAATGCATTGCACCCCAGAGTGATTCAGAGTGACACACTGTCGGTTCAAGCTCCACTCTGTGTGTCTGTGTGTCTGTGTCTGTGTGTGTGTGTGTGTGTGTGTGTGTGTGTGTGTGTGTGTGTGTGTGTGTGTGTGTGTGTGTGTGTGTGTGTGTGTGTGTGTGTGTGTGTGTGTGTGTGTGTGTGTGTGTGTCCAGTGCACCCGTCAGACTTCACGCGTGTGGACCTCACCATCCCTGGGGAGCAGTATTTCTACCTGCGCGCCATCAACGCGGCCGAGAGGCAGAAGTGGCTGGTGGCACTGGGCACCGCTAAGGCCTGCCTCACAGACAACCGCACCAAGAGAGAGAAGGGTGAGACACACACACACACACACACACCTCACAGACAACCGCACCAAGAGAGAGAAGGGTGACACACACACACACACACACACCTCACAGACAACCGCACCAAGAGAGAGAAGGGTGAGACACACACACACACACACACACACACCTCACAGACAACCGCACCAAGACAGAGAAGGGTGAGACACACACACACACACACACACACACATATCTCACCGACAACCGCACCAAGAGAGAGAAGGGTGAGACACAGACACACACACACACACACCTCTAAGACAACCGCACCAAGAGAGAGAAGGGTGACACACACACACACACACACACACACACACACACACACACCTCTAAGACAACCGCACCAAGAGAGAGAAGGGTGACACACACACACACACACACACACACAAACACACACACATACCTCACTGACAACCGCACCAAGAGAGAGAAGGGTGAGACACAGACACACACACACCTCACAGACAACCGCACCAAAAGAGAGAAGGGTGAGACACACACACACCTCACCGACAACCGCACCAAAAGAGAGAAGGGTGTGAGACACACACACACACACACACACACACAGCAGATGCATGCACACAAATACACACATGCTTATTGTGCCCTTCCTGTGTGAGCCCTTTGATTGGCTGCATTAGAGGAAGAGGCATTTTGTGTAAAGTAAAGTGTTCTTGGATGAAGAGTCAAAAGATTGTTTCAAAAGGTGGTTGACATGATCTTAAATAGCCAATCAAATGGCGCCTCTCCCTTTGGTACTCCTTAAGTATGCAGAATAGTGTTGGGCTCAGTCTGAGACACTTCATAAAGTATGCAGAATAGTGTTCAGTGCATGTGTGTTATGAACAAAGCACTGTGCCTTTAAACTTTGCTATGTGTGTGCGTGTGTGTGTGTGTGTGTGTACAGAGCTTCAGGAGAACACAGAGGCACTGAAGACCAAGATGTCGGAGCTGCGTCTGTACTGTGACCTCCTGCTCCAGCAGGTCAACAAGATCAAAGACAGTCCAGATGTAGACCTGCCGCTCTCCACAGAGGTGTGTATACACACACACACACACACACACACACACACACACACACACACACCCATACACACACATTCCATGCTAGGGATTACTGTCTTTCCTCTCAACACACCTCTGCTGTATAAACATCACCACACACACACACACACACACACACACACACACTCCTTCAGCTTTCCACTCAAGGGAAGAGCCACACACACCTCTAATTCACACACATAGTGTTTGGGTCATGAGCTAAACATATACCAAAACTACTGTCTTTCTGTACACACACACTCACATACACACCATATACCAGAGCGACTTGCTTCTGTACACACATACTGTACATGTGTGCGCACACACACACACACACACACACACACACACACACACACACACACACACACACACACACACACACACACACACACACACACACAAAGTTACACATATGCAATTAGCTTAGTCACATGATGCTTATTTGAAGATACCTGACCTAAAACTAATGGACATTCACCTTGTTGTGTTCTGTGTGTGTGCGTCCCCATATGTGTGTTTTTTGTGTGCGATAATCGTGCGCCAAGCCGGTGGGGACATGGGCGGTCTGGTGAAGTCCACCTGCAGCACGTTCCTGAGGACACTGGAGGAGTGCATGCAGATCGCAAGCCGAACTTTCAACCCTGACCTCCTGACCCTGAGCCCCCCGGGGTCGCCCCCCATCGCCGCCGTCAAGCCCCAGAAGGTACCGGCCGGGAGAGAGACAGTGTGTGTGTGTGTGTGTGTGTGTGTGTGTGTGTGTGAGAGAAACAGTGAGCAAATGATTATTCCCACAAAGACGATCACATTATGCCCCGATAATAAACCCTGGATGAGTAGATCACTTGAGCATGTTCTTAATAAGGAAAAAATAGCTTTCCAACAGAATGACATACACCAAAGAAAAGATGCTCAAAGGATGGTGAGGAAGGAAATGAAATGGGCCAAAATCCAGTTTAAGGACAAGGTGGAAGATGAGCTAAGAATGGCAATGCTTCCTGTGCTTGGAGAGGGATTAAGGCTATGCTGGGCATGAGTGATAAGAACAAAGGGGCGGTTACATCCAGGGGTGTAGTGGTAAAATAAGAGCTGTGTGTGTGTGCGTGTGCGTGCGTGCGTGCGTGCGTGTGTGCGCGTGTGCTTGTGTGTGCGTGTGCAGGGGTGTAGTGGTAAAATAACATGTAGGTAAACTATGAATTCTGTGATCTTGGTGAGGTGGACTGCGACATTGCGGAATCAGATTTTTAAAAAATTGTACAATGTTTATAACAATACCAATGATATTAAATGGTTCATAGAGTGTTGATGAGTGTACATATTGTGAATGTGGATAATACAGTGTGATTTTTGAATGTTAAACTTGCTGAATTGGTGACTCCAGGCTCTGACCTCTCTGGTGATGAAAGAGTTTGAGCAGATTCAAAGAGTTTACTTTTCATGACTCAGGCCATGATGGATCCACTCCAATCTGCATATTTACCAAGTAAGGGGTAGGGCTGGGCGATATGGACCAAAACTGATATCCCGATATTTTGGGGCTGATTGGCGATATACGATATCGATACGATATTGATATTTCAAACAGAAAGAAGCGAAGTGCTTCATATATTCCTCAATACAACAATTATGACAACACAGCCGGTTTTAATTATATTCATTTCAGACTGCTCTAACATAGCTGTGCAAAAGGTGTAAACAATAACATATACCAATAGGCATACAGTTGCTCTGAGGGCTGTGCAAATAACAATATTCAATGGACCCAGTTGGCATCACGGGCCAATCTCATTTTGATTCTAGCGAATTCGGTCTAGCCGTTGATGTGCCCATTGAATAGGCATCAGCACCAACCTCTGATCAAAGGTAAACAAAATCTGACTCGGTTGTCCGTCATGTTTGAAAGTTTGTAGTGCTATAGAGGAGAACGTGCACCGTAAAGCAGTTGAGCAGAGCTGCGGCTATCTGAATAGTCTGAATACAGAGTGGCTTTGATAAAATGGCCCATTATTTGACATAATACCGGTATTACGATATTGTCTCAACTACATATCGTTTTCAAAAATATATCGGTCGTAGTCGTAATACCGATATATCGCCCAGCCCTAGTAAGGGGGTTGAAGATGCCATTAAGGCAATTCAATGCAACAGTGTAGGTGTGTGCATGTGTGTGCGAAACGGTGTGTATGTGCATGCGCCTGTGTCTGTGCGCGTGCGTGTGGTGTGTGAAACAGTGTGTGTGTGTGTGTGTGTGTGCCCGTGCGTGCCCGCTTGTGGTTTGTGTAACAGCTTGACGTGGTATTATTCCCTAACAGGTGAGGCCCATTAATCAGACCAGTCCACACCTTGGTCACAGGTAAGCCAGAGTCACCACACACACACACACACATACTGTGATGATGATGATGATGATGATGGTCATGATAATGGTGATTAGGATACAGTAAGGGATGATGATTGTGGTGGTGTGGGTGGTGATGGTGATGATGGTGGTGTGGGTGGTGATGGTGATGATGGTGGTGTGGGTGGTGATGGTGATGATGGTGGTGTGGGTGGTGATAGTGATGGTGATGGTGATGATGGTGGTGTGGGTGGTGATAGTGATGGTGGTGGTGGTGATGGTGGTGTGGGTGGTGATAGTGATGGTGGTGTGGATAGTGATGGTGGTGATAGTGATGGTGGTGGTGGTGATAGTGATGGTGGTGGTGGTCATAGTGGTGGTGGTGTGGGTGGTGATAGTGATGGTGGTACTGGTGGTGTGGGTGGTGATAGTGATGATTATGATAATTATGGTGTGTGTGTGTTGTGTAGGAAGCGAGAGGCGAGCAGTTCTTCTCAGTCGGAGCTGACTGGCCTGCCTGAGGCGGGGTTACCTGCGACTGACGCCGGACCAAAGGCTGATCCTTCACCTGAGCCCCCACACACACCCACCACCGGACCAGAGGACACTCACACACACGCTTCAGGTAGAACACACACTCACACACACACACACATACACCCACAGGACCAGAGGTCACTCACACACACACGCTTCAGCTTAAACACACACTCACACACACACACACACAGACACAAACACACACACACAGGACCAGAGGACACACGCACGTTTCAGGTAAAACACGCACACACGCACTCAGTTTGCTCATGTGGGCCTATTTGTGTGTGTGTCTTTATGTACTGTACGTCTGTGTACTTGCTTGTGTGTACACGGTGTGCAAAATGTATGTGTGTTTGTCTCTCTCTCCCTCTCTGTGTGTGTGTGTGTGTCTGTCTTGTAGAGGAACTCAAGTCCCCAGATGTCCCCCCGACCGCCCCTCAGAGTTCCGACGCTGTTGTGCAGGAGGAGCATGACTCAGGCCACACCCACACACAGGTAGAGGGAGGGGCCAACAAGGGCTCCACTGAGCAACCTCCAATGGAGGAGAAGGAGGCGGAACAGGAAGAGGACGGCAACCAATCAGGGGAGGAGGAGGAGGATGAGGAGGAAGGGGTGGATACATTCTTCAGCACCATGAGCCACAGGTACCAGGACGCACCTGAGTGAGCATCGTCATGGTGGCAGGAGTGTTGTTGCCGTGGCGATGGCTGCAGGGATGAGGACTGTTGTTGCCATGGCGGCAGGAGTGGTGTTGCCGTGGCGTGTGAACTTTGAACTGGTGAGGACTGTTGTTGCCATAGCGGCAGGAGTGGTGTTGCCGTGGCGTGTGAACTTTGAACTGGTGAAAACAGCTCGAAAAACGACTTGAATGGACAAATAGAACGCAGCATTAGTGAGAAACAGGCTGGTAGCACACACCACAGTGGGGTGTGTGAGTGTGTGAGCGAATGAGTGAGCGAGCACATAAGCTCATAGCCTTAGTCGCCTTAGCTATGCAGTGGTACAGTATTCTTGGAGCTGTGAGTGGTTAAAGTGTGTGTGTGTGTCAGTGGGAGAGATTTCAGAGGTAGGTGTGTGTATTATAGTGGTTCTAGATATTCAGTATTACATTATGGCAGTCCAATACTATGGCACTGATGGGATGAGCCGTGTGTGTGTGTGTGTGTGTGTGTGTGTGTGTGTGTGTGTGTGTGTTTTGGGTATTATTTGTGAGCTGATGAGTGTGTTCTCTTCTGATCACTTGACCCCCTACACACACTCTCAGGATGGCTTCTCAACTGTGACCTCGCTGGTAATGTGTGTTTTTGTCCAGAGTGTGTTTTTGTTTTTCTGTTTTCCGTTTATGGTTCTCTG
>NC_063201.1:24516443-24518943 GCF_017589495.1 Alosa alosa
CTCTTCAATGATCTTCTCCTTTTCTCTCCTCCTCTCCTCTTCATTCCTCTCCCCATACCCCTTCATCAGTACTTCAGTGAGTGTCCACACGAGGGCAATGTCTGCTAATAATTGTCTATCCGGCTGACGGAGCCTGCCGCCTTGAGCACGCCCAGTAAAGAGCCAGCACACATCCCTCGTGCTGAACACAGCACACTCACACAAAACTCACTGTGTTCACATGCGCTAACACACAATCCACGCCTCTGGTCTCACTGGCCTCTGAGCGTAATTCATTGTGAAAGTGTCATATTTGAATACATGGCATGACATCACATGATGATGCTTTATTTTTGCATGTCCATACTTAATATAGAAATATCAACACAAAACACACCTTCTAAACCAGATAGTTCTGCTCCTTGATTATGATTGGTTGAATCACGTTTGATGCCGTTGTATAATCCAGCACAACCCCACACATTAAACACATTGTGTTCTATATTACTGCGCCACCCCAACTTTTGATATAAAAGTTAAAGTTGCTCCTTCTCCTTGTCAACCTTTCTGATAGAGGAAATCTATTTCTTGGCAGAAGAATAATTATCTATGAATACATCATTACATTTCTTGTTGCTGTGCCTTTATTTTATGAAATCCTGGCAGATATATGTAGTAACCATTTTAGAAAAGCAATAAGCCCAAGACACCTTGTTTATACTGATTTTAGAACAGCTAAGGGCAGTTAGGCTCTCTGCTTGGACAGCTAAGGGCAGTTAGGCTCTCCGCTTGGGCAGCTAAGGACAGCCTACTGCCTATCGGCTTATTGCTTAAGTCACACACCCACTCTCTGTCTCATACTCAACTTCTCTCCTCTCCCTCTCCTCCTCTCACTTCTCCTTTCCTCCTCTCTCCTCTCCTCTCCTCGCCCCTCCCCTCCCCTCCCCTCTCCTCTCCTCACCTCTTCTTTCCTCCTCTCTCCTCTCCTCTCCTCCTCTCTCTTCTCTCCTCTCTCCTCCTCTCTCCTCTCCTGTCTAGCACAGGGCACTCTAATCAAATTCACTCCCATTAAAACTCACTGCCCTGTACACAACCCTGAGCCTGTCTGAACACCCCACACACACACACACACACACACACACACACACACACACACACACACACACACCTTTATTTATATCCATAAAGGTCTCTGCAACTCTGAGAAGCACTTTGCTCTCCTGACACAATTATGCTTTATAAATATAAAAAAGGAATGAAGTCCTTGTTCTTGTTGAAATTGGATTTCTGATGGCGGAGCACTGATGTTGCATAAGGATAATTATAGAATCCTACCAGACACACTGCTGGACACACACACACACAGACGACCCGGTTAGTTGTAACACACACACACACCCACATTCAGACTAACGCACACCCACATTCAGACTAACACACACACACACTGTCTCCCCCTACAGAAGATCCAGCAGAAGCTGCAGACGGCCCCGGCGAGCATGGCGACGCTGCAGGCCATGGTGCTGCACGAGGTGCAGGCTGAGGAGGCGCAGGTACGCAACTCCGCCACCGAGGCCCTGCTCTGGCTCCGACGCGGCCTGCGCTTCCTATGGGACTTCCTGTCCGAGGTGCACGCCGGCCAGCATAACATCCACGGGGCGCTGAGTGAGTTGTGCACACACACACACACACACACACACACACACACACACACACACACACACACACCAAACACCCAACACCCAAAACAGGCTAGCATGACATCCATAGGGCGCTGAATGAGACACACACACACACACACACATTCTGCCAGCATGAGTGACTGTATACAGCTGCTGAAGTGACCAGTAGCATTGTGATTCTATCCCATCATGCATTGTGCTTGCTGTCTCTTGCAGATAACGCCTACGGACGAACTCTGAGGCAGTACCACGGCTGGGTCATCAGAGGGGTGTTTGCAGTGAGTCTTACTTACGAGACACTACCCAGACACACACACACACACACACACCACCCACACACACACACAGAGTGTCTGTGTGTATAATGTGTGTATATAATACGTGTGTGTGTGTGTGTGTGTGTGTGTGTGTGTGTGTGTGTGTGTGTGTGTGTGTGTGTTGGCGCTGCGCGCAGCGCCCTCCTATGGTGCGTTTGCGTCAGCGCTGGTCTTGCAGGAGGGCGACGAGCTGAAGGAGGGTTTCAGAGCAGCCATGAGACGAGACCTGGGCGTCTACCTGCCCGCCATGCAGCAGCAGCTGGACATCCTGGATGCCCTGTACGACCAACACAACCTGGAGTCCGACGAGGTGGTCTGACCAGCCGTGTGTGTGTGCGTGCCATGCAGCAACAGCTGGACTTCCTCGGTGCCCTGTACGACCAACACAGCCTCAAGTCCCACGAGGTGGTGTAAGCGAACCACACGGGACCATCCCCCACGTGCGTGTGTGTTTGTGTGGGATGGTGATCTCTGTGGTGTGTGTGTGTGTGTGTGTGTATCTGGGGGCATGATGCCCTGATG
>NC_063201.1:24521443-24523943 GCF_017589495.1 Alosa alosa
TTCAACACTACAGTTGGCTTTATAATGAAAAGGCCCTAGATGCCCACACTTACCACACACAGGGTTATTCTGCCTGCACTCACCACATAGGGTTATTCTGCCTGCAGCCTGAGATGCCCAGGCTCCCTGATGAAATTGGTCATGACAGTGAGGCTCTTAGCTGTGGCAGCGCAGTGCAGTAGGGCTCTTAGCTGTGGCAGTGCAGTGTGTGTGTGCCTTCACTTTATCTACCTGACTCCAGTCCCCACACAAGGTGTTGCCAGAATGAGCAGAGGATATTGATGTCCCTCTACATCTGTGTATGTATGTGTGTGTGCTCCCTCATGGGTGAGATTCATGCTGCTGTTTCACAACTGTGTGTGTGTGTGTGTTCTCCTGTGTGGCTTGAGATCCTCTCCACCAGTTGGTGTGTGTGTGTGTCCTATAGCGTGTGCTGGTGCCAGTTGGCTCTTTTCCTGGGCCAGTGCTGCTTTTGTTCTACATGACACACATAGTTCCCTTTGGGTCACGGGTTCCACTGGACACACACTACACACACACACACATGCTTTCCTCTGGGTCACAGGATTGCTCAGGGACTCCACTCCCACATACTCGCTCTCCCACAAATGTTTTTCCACACAAGCAAACAAACACTGAAACACACACACACTGATATTACTGGGACTCTGTTGACACCTGATCATTTGTTAATCACTGGAAAATAGACCAGGCACTCACTGAAACACACACTCATGCACATACACATTTACACACACACACACACACTCACTCATGCACAAACACATTTAGACACACACATACACTCACTCATGCGCAAACACATTTAGACACACACACACACACACTCATGCACACAAGCCTAGAAAGGGAAAAACAGAAGTTAACAGTTATCAAAAACACAAAATAAAAATAAAGCTATCAGAAGCCGCAACAAGCTTACAAAAATGCAGATAATCCTTAGCAGTAATTTCAAGTGGCCAACAAAAAGGACCAAGTGCGCTGAAATTAGGTTACCAACACTCAAAAGTTTGATCAAGCACACAAACAGCTATATGATGCTGCAAAAAAATTTGAATACTATACAAAAGGTAGAGAAGTAACGTTAGGCGTCCTCTTGCCCTTCGCTGGCGGTAGCAGCTCGGGTGGCAGGCCTGTTGGTGTTGCTTTTCCTTTGGGTTGCTCGAACTGGTTTTCTTCGGCTGGCCATCCCACTTCTGACACCATAGAGAAGTTTGCTCCAGACAGGTACCTGATTGAAAATGGTATTCTGTACAATCAGTCAGATGCAGGTGTGAAACGACTGGTAGTTCCAGTTACCTGCAGACCTTTTGTTCTCAATCTAGCACACACAGTCCCATGGGCTGGGCATTTGGGGCTACAGAAAACCTATCTTAGGCTAGGTGCTAGATTCTTTTGGCCAACCATGTACACTGACACACAACACTACTGCAAAACATGTCCTGTCTGTCAAAAAGACCTCTGGTGTCCATGGTCTGAAAAGAGCTCCGTTGTGTCCACTGCCCGTCATTTCCTCTCCTTTCCGCAGAATTGCAATGGACATTGTGGGCCCCTTGGAAACAAGCAGTTCTGGGTACAGGTACATACTGGTGGTGTGTGATTATGCCACCAGGTTCCCAGAAGCATTTCCACTGCGAAGCATAACCACACACAAAGGCTCGTCGAGCGGTTTAATCAAACTTTGAAGTCGATGCTCCGCAAGTTTGTGGATGACACAGGCCGAGATTGGGACAAGTGGCTGCCTTTTCTGTTGTTTGCCTATTGGGAAGTGCCTCAAGCGTCAACCGGCTTTTCGCCGTTCGAGCTCTTGTACGGGTGGTCAGTGAGGGGGCCACTAGACCTCCTGAAGAGTTTGTGGGAAGGCACCACCACCACCAACGAGGCCAACAGCCAAGGCATCGTCCAGTACGCGTTGCAGATGCGGAACCGACTGGAGAAGTACCAGCAAGAAGCCCAGGAGAATCTCCAGGAAGCCCAACGTAACCAGAAGAGGTGGTATGACCAGCATTCAAGAACAAGAGAGTTTCAAGTTGGCCAAAAAGTACTCCTGCTATTGCCCAGTTCTTCTAGCAAGTTGTTGGCCAAGTGGCAAGGGCCATACACTATCCAACGGAAGATCAGCCTGACAACGTATGAAGTCCACCATCCAGAGAAGGGTACGCCATTTCAAACGTACCATGTGAATCTCCTCAGGGCCTGGCATGAGCGAGCAGACCACAAGAGGGTGCTGTTTGTCAAGTACGTGGAGGAAGAGACGGAGCCAGAAGAGCTGTTGCAGGCATGGAGTGGCGAGACAGAGGTGACCCTCCCACACCTGGATGGTGAGAAACAAATGGATTTGTTTGATCTGTTCAGTAACCATCCTGCACTCTTTCAGCCGAAGCAAGGGAAGACTACACTCCTGGAACACACTATCCATCTCAAACCTGACCAGATCCCCATCAGACAATCACCATGCCGCATTCCTGAGAGAATGGTT
>NC_063201.1:24528943-24533943 GCF_017589495.1 Alosa alosa
AGCAAATAGACCCCTCTGCCATGTGTGTGTGTATGTGTGTCTTTGAGAACAGTAAGTTAACAGTTTTGCCATAGCAAAGAGACCCCTCTGGTGTGTGTGTGTGTGTGTGAGTGTGTGTGTATGTACACACATCACTTCACATCACACTGATTTGTGGCACGCAACTCACACACACACAAAGCCTGACATAAGCTCAGGGAAACAGCTTTGGGACAAACACGGGCTTGTACGCTCTGTGAGGACTTGGACCACACACAGTATATGGATGTGTTTGTGTATGTAAGTGCACATACATTACACGGGGATGATGACTTGGACTTGGACTACACACAGTATATGGATGTGTTTGTGTATGTAAGTCCACATACATTACACGAGGATGATGACTTGGACTTGGACTACACACAGTAAATGGATGTGTTTGTGTATGTAATTGCACATACATTACACGAAGATGATGACTTGGATTTGGACTACACACGTATGTATGTGTTTGTGTATGTAAGTGCACATACATTACACAAGGATAATGACTTAGACTTGGACTACACACGTATGTATGTGTTTGTGTATGTAAGTGCTCGTATACTATGTGAGGATTTGGACTGTTTTGTGTTTGTGTATGAACAGACAGACAGCCAGCCAGTGGACGTCCGTGTCTAAGACCAAAGCTAGCAGTAAGTTAGCCGGCGTGTTGAGGTATGTTTGCAGTGTGTGTTCCGGAGAGAAGTGGAGGTGTGGTCAGTCGGTTGGTCGAGGGGTCCTGACCCAACATGCCCTTTGGTTGAGCCCAACCATGACCCCCGACCCCTGACCCAACCCGACCAAATGGAACAGTACTGAGCCAAAACAGCAGCAAAAGCCCTCCTGGCAGTGCAGCTCACCCCAGATTGACCCAGTCTGGACCCGGAACTGGGCCTCACTTGGGCCAGAACTGCGCCAGTGATTGCACCTATTTGGGCTTAAATCCCTTTAAATATTTATATACATTTATTAAATAAGATAATAAGCACGAGTATTAAACAGTTCCAACAGTTTGACAGTCTTCACATGGTGGTGACTCGGAGAGATCCAGATGTTATCCATCAGTTGCAAAAAACATGCTATTTGCTAATGAGTCATGCTAATGAGTCAGCAGCACTAATGAGTCAGTCATGCTAATGAGTCAGCAGCACTAACGAGTCAGTCATGCTAATTAGTCAGCAGCACTAACGAGTCAGCAGCACTAACGAGTCAGCAGAACTAATGAGTCAGTCATACTAATGAGTCAGCAGCACTAACAAGTCAGTCATGCTAACGAGTCAGCAGCACTAACGAGTCAGTCATACTAATGAGTCAGCAGCACTAACGAGTCAGCAGCACTAACGAGTCAGTCATGCTAACGAGTCAGCAGCACTAACGAGTCAGTCATGCCAACGAGTCAGCAGCACTATCGAGTCAGCAGCACTAACGAGTCAGTCATGCTAACGAGTCAGCAGCACTAACGAGTCAGTCATGCCAACGAGTCAGCAGCACTATCGAGTCAGCAGCACTAACCAGTCAGTCATGCTAATGAGTCAGCAGCACTAACGAGTCAGCAGCACTAACGAGTCAGTCTCACCAACAACTCAGACATGCTTGGGAGTCAGTCACACTAATGACTCTTAATTGCACCAATGAGTCAGTAGCACTAACCAGTTAATCACGAGGAGGAGTTGACTGCACCAATGAGCCAAACACTAGTTTTGTCAGATACACTAACAACTCTGTCATGTTAACAAGCCAGACACGATGACGAGTCTGGTGCAATAACTAGTCAGACACACTTACAAAATAGGCACCCTAACGAGTCTGACACCCTAACGAGTCTGACTCCCTGACGAGTGGGTTAGCCATGACAGCCCATCTGTGGACGCTTGATGAAAGAGAAATATGTTTTCCCATGAGCCACCACAGGAAGCATTCAACCACATATCAGCTGTGACCTTTCACCCTTTGAAGGAGCACAGGTGGTGGTCTTGGGCGGTGGAAACACTGCCTGCTTCTTTCAACAGGCCCAAAACTTCATGTCTGTAACTGGAGTATGTCGTCTGTGGGAATCTAGTCCTCTAGGTCTACGTATGTACACACAGTGGCTTTGTTGAGCGGTAAGTGGTCTGGAGTGAAGGAGAGCATGCCGGAGGAAGGAACAGCACAGGAACGACTGTTGTTACTGTGGTTACAGTCGTCATGCAAAAGCCATATTGACGTATTCACATCGCAGAGTAGCACCTTGGGGAGCAGAAAGGTGGGGGAGGGCGGGGTGCGTAGTCAAGGTAAGAGGATGTGTGGCTTGGCAACAGGCTTCTCAGGGGTGAAAGGTCAGGAAGAGAGTTCCGGGGGCCACCACGTTCGCTTGGCCAAGCTGGGCTGAATTGGGCCGACCCAGGCGGGGAACTACAGGAGGTCCAGAGCGGATTTAAGACTGAGAGCGAGCGTCCTGCGTTGTCGTGGTGACCGAGTGGAAGAGGTCCCAACTCAGCGTGGAGCTGCTGTGCGTGGAGTCTGGGCTTCAGGGAGGAACAGCAAAGTTCGGAGTTGGGTTTGGATTCGGTTTTCACTTCTCCTCACAGAGTCTGTCATTGTCGTCTTCGGTTAGAGTCTCTCAGGTCTTCTGGTCAGCAGCGGCCCACTGGGTGACCCCGTCGGGACAGGAGCAGCGCTGTTCGACTCGCCGGCTCAGGTGAAGTACTTGCAGTTTGTGGAGTCGATGAAACACTGGGACGTGCATCTCAGGTGACCATATGACCTGCCCAACGCAGAGAACACACGGCAGCGGTCAGTGACTCACAAGATTTTTCATGTTCACACGCACACACAAAAGGGCATCATACATGAATGTATGTATGAATGTATGACTGTATAACCTGTATGTATGTATGTATATGTGTATGAATGTATGTATATGTATGTATGTATGTATGTATGTATATGTTTTTAATATGTATGTATGTATGTATGTATGTATGTATGTATGTATGCAGTGTATGTATGTATATGTATTTAATATGTATGTATGTATATATGTATGTTTGTATGTATGTATGTAATATGTATGTATGAATGTATTTTGTACATTCATACATGTCTGTGTGGTCTCATACCCAGGTAAGTAGGACTTGCACGTCTGAAAGCCAAAGTCTTTGCCATCACATTCCTCATGTCCCTCGTGACGGTAGCCGTCTCCGCAGTGTGCAAGTTTACATCCTGAAACACAAACGAGAGACCAGGACAGATAAGAGACCTGACCCTTGCACATACCCCATGGCTACCAAGACCTATCTGCCTGACCCTTGCACATACCCCATGGTTGTCAAGAGCTATGTGCCTAACCCCGATTTGCTCAGATAGAATAGGCTACAAGCTGATGCAACTGTGTGTGTGTGTGTGGTTACTCACTGATGCAGCTGTCTGTCACCACCTTATTTCCATCATCACACTCCTCTCCGTTCTGGTGCTGGACGATTCCGTCCCCACAGAACCCTTCCGGATCCGGTGCGTTCTCCATAGACTGGAATGGTGTCAGCTGCAACGAGAAAGTCCAGAGAACACTTTTCCAGAGAACGAATACTACGAGTGTTTTCCAGAGAGTAAACTAACACTCCATCAGCCTAAATCACATTCCTTCATTCCTTCAGTAGCATTAGAGTGACTCTGGACAGGTTTTCCTACACAGTATGGAAAATTATGGAAAAGTATGGAATTTTACTTTTATTTTTAGTATTTTTGAGATCTGGATAATTATAGAAAAAGAAGAGGGTCTGGAAAAATCTACTTTGTTTTCTAAAATATGTGGAACACTGGACAGACCATCACCTCACTGTTGCTTTTCCTAACTCTTGTGTTTTCTGTTGTGATCAACTGGATCCTCGAGAAAAATAATCTATCTGTGTGTCTGTGCGTCTATCTATCTATCTATCTATCTATCTATCTATCCATCTGTCTATGTCCCAAAGAGAGCACAGCTTCTGTTCAGTGGAAACAAGAGCAGCCATCACGTGTGTGGGGTAACTAACTGAGCAGTCATCACGTGTGTGGGGAAACTAACTGAGCAGTCATCACGTGTGTGGGGTAAGTGTGTAGGGTAACTAACTGAGCAGTCATCACGTGTGTGGGGTAAGTGTGTGGGGTAACTAACTGAGCAGTCATCACGTGTGTGGGGTACCTAACTGAGCAGTCATCACGTGTGTGGGGTACCTAACTGAGCAGTCATCACGTGTGTGGGGTAAGTGTGTGGGGTAACTAACTGAGTAGTCATCACGTGTGGGGTAACTAACTGAGCAGTCATCACGTGTGTGGGGTACCTAACTGAGCAGTCATCACGTGTGTGGGGTAAGTGTGTGGGGTAACTAACTGAGCAGTCATCACGTGTGTGGGGTAGGTGTGTGGGTTAACTACTGAGCAGTCATTGTGTGTGTGGGGTAAGTGTGTGGGGTAACTAACTTAGCAGTCATCACGTGTGTGGGGTACCTAACTGAGCAGTCATCACGTGTGTGGGGTAAGTGTGTGGGGTAACTAACTGAGCAGTCATCACGTGTGGGGGGTAACTAACTGAGCAGTCATCACGTGTGTGGGGTAACTAACTGAGCAGTCATCACGTGTGCGGGGTAAGTGTGGGGTAACTAACTGAGCAGTCATCACGTGTGGGGGGTAACTAACTGAGCAGTCATCACGTGTGTGGGGTAACTAACTGAGCAGTCATCACGTGTGTGGGGTAACTACTGTAACTGAGCAGTCATCACAAGTGTGGGGTAACTAACCGAGCAGTCATCACGTGTGTGAGGTACCTAACTGAGCAGTCATCACGTGTGTGAGGTAACTAACTGAGCAGTCATCACATGTGTGAGGTACCTAACTGAGCAGTCATCACGTGTGTGAGGTAACTAACTGAGCAGTCATCACATGTGTGAGGTACCTAACTGAGCAGTCATCACGTGTGTGAGGTACGGGTGTAAGGTACCTGAATGGGCAGCCATCCATCG